>NC_058124.1:10968236-10988236 GCF_914725855.1 Thunnus albacares
TGCCCCAGCATCTGCCACAGGTCCTCCCATCATACAATACACAGCAGTTTCCCTCTCATATAAAACTCAGCACCATTTACAATCCCTTCAACTTCCAAAATCCAGGGTAGTGAAAAATGTTGATGTTCAGAATCCTGCAGTACTGTTGTGTAATTAGGGTGATTAATGTGAATTTGCTGTGAATTTTCTGTCAATGTCTACACTATTTATCAGCCACCTTCAACCACTAACTGCTGGGTATAAATTTGTAGCTCTTGTTCGGCGCTGGGAGTGATTTGTAACTCGCTAATTTGTGTCACAGATATGCTGCAGATCAGCACAGCAGAATTAGCAGCTAAAGCAGAGGAGACCAGAGGACAACTGCGACACCTCGACCAGCAGGTAGGTAGGAGTGTGTGTGTGTGTGTGTGTTTGTGTGTGTGTGTGTGTGTGTGTGTGAGAGAGAGAGATAGACTGACAGGAAGACAGAGATAGAGGGAGACAGGTTGGCTAAAGGCAGCGACACAGTGCCAGTGTTCAGGTAAGCATAAGCCATATGGTTGTGACAGCAGGACTCAAAGATCTAATGAACCAAAAGAGATTTTAAAAAATACAGAAATAATAAAGTAATAATGTCACACAGTGGGCAATTTTGCTACAGAAGATGTGGTGTTATGGTTTTTGAATAATGAGGCCTTGCAGGATGGCGTCAAACATGATTTATCAAGATCATTTTTCAACTATTTTACCCTACATTCATGTGTTTTCATGAGCCTGACAATAAATGTAACATTGGAGTGTGTTGAAGCTCAAATAATCCTGATCTAAAATGTTTTTGTTTATTTTGCTTCTTTTCACCAGGACTTAGTAATACTGTGCCTGTTCAGCTGTCATATGTAATACCATATTTGGATGTTTTATAGACTTCAGTTACCAATTGTTCAGCTTGAAATAATCTGTTCGTGCACACACAGTCTAAATCGTGCTGTATCCTATGGTTTTGATTGGCGGGTGGCTAAATTGACATTAGACTTTTGGCAGGTGAGGAAGAGTGTTTGCTTCCTCCTGCTAAGCTTCAGCCTGTATCCTGGGTTGAGGGGATAGCGGCAGAGAGAAAAAGAGAGCTGGAGAGAGTGGGGGGAAAGGAGAGCATTAGGAGAAAAGTAATGGGGCTTTTTGAGTAGAACACAGAAGCAAATGAGAGAGGGATGGAACAGAGGAGTGTGAGCAACAATAACACGACACCTTCACTTGCAAACACACAGTTATTGGCTCAGTTGTCCTTTCTCTGTCTCTGCGGGTTACTGGTGTTTGACAGGAAGTCTCTCAGCATGGTCTTATAGGTTGTTAATCCTCACTTGGATCCATCCACACTGATCACCATAGGAGATGAAAAGGGGGTGTTGGTTTAAATCCTATCTGATCTTTTCACAAACATACATGTGTGTACTGTGGCAAGGTGACTTAAAATTGAGAAAGGACCAAATGAGAGCATTGGATATTATGTGATCCTTGCAGGGTGTATGCAAAATGTGTTTCTTATGCAAAAAATATTGAATTGTGTCAGCATTAGCCTATAAGCTCATTGTTCAGTGTCAGTCTCTCCTCCCAAGCAATTTATGGTGGTCAATAAGGTTTCATTTCCAGCACAATGTGCAATAAGCCAATGTTTCATTTTTGATTCTGGCTTTTGTTGTTGCATCTCTCACCTGAAGGTAAAATCACTAGACAAAACATGAATACAAAAATCCCTGCATGAGCCTCATTTTTTAAATTCTTAATCTCATAAATAACTACATCAGTAACATTTCTACAGTCAAACTCAAAGACCAAGGGCTTCTTGAGACCTCTGTTTTTGTTCTGCAGCAAACCAAGTGGTGCAACTTTCACTTTTTCTCACCTCATCGGCGTGAACAGCAAAGCACAAATTGCTATTCTAAACAAAAAATGTGACCATCTGAAAAGTGAATAGGTTAATTTCTTTGTAGATTCTGACCCGAACTGCACAAAAGCAGCAACATTTTAATGAACTACAAATTGTGTGAGCACAGCAATAAACCAGCTCTGCCTTGTTCTCTGACCTCTTACCTCTGCCCTTTAACCTTATGCTTTATTTATGCCACTGAAGGGTTTATTCTAGTGGGATATGAGTATAATATCGCTGAAGACAGACCTAACATGGTGACCTCTGTACTATGTCATGGAAATCATACTATGCAACCGCCCAAGAGAGCTAAAACAATAAGAGCTTTGTCTGAACAACATGAGTAATTGCTCTTACAATTACAAGAGCAGGCTAGAAAAACACTAAAACATGACACACACATATACCACACATGCACTTGAGAATGTGACAGGGGATACACACACATGTATGCACAGTAGTAGTGGCCAACTTTAATAAATTAACCGTGAGCAACAAGATCAAATATGGGAAGTAAGTAATTAAATACAATTAATTGTATAAATAGCACATATAATTTAAAGCAGCAATAAATGATCAAGTTATAAATTGTGGCAAATGTGTTAGCAAACAGTTGCATATTTCCACATCTGGCAGATATGGAGAAACATTAACATTCATAAGGAGTTATTTTTGTGGTCTCCTGGCTAATGTAAGTCCAATACTGAATCTTCTTGTTGCTCTTTTATGGTCTCCAGCACCTCCTGAGATAAATATGTGGCTCTTTAGCTGCTAAATGTCCCACTGTGGGAGGTAGAGTTTTTTTTGCAAACAATAGCCTGCTGTTTGGATGGAAACAAGGTTGATGAGAACAGTGAGACTGAACCAAAACAGTGAAGTTGTGGGCCAGAAAACCAAAACAATGAGCTGCAAGACGCTAAGACACTCAGCTGAGCAGCATTTCAGAGTCTCTGTGGGTTTCTTACTATGAGCAACACCTGTCATATTACATGACATCATTTGATCACCTGTCAATATAAAAATATTGATTAGTGCAGCTTTAAGGCATGGATGTGAAGAAAATTATACTCACATTGAATAAAAAATGAAGTGGAACTATCTACATGAAAGACAAATTTAGATGACCAGTTGTATAGTGAATGTGTACACTAAGTTATATTGCATCAAACTAAACAGCATGCAGAGAAAGGCATCTAAAGTGCATTCACTCATTGCTTGATCAACCAGGCAATCAGGATTTCAGCTTGATCTAATGAATCCTTTAATGTACTGTGACCTAGCAGATTACATGCTCATTTCAAATGCTGTAGTACTACTGCTGAACACTTATTCAGAGCCAGATGTTTATTTGTTTGTTTTTTTATAGATTACATAGTCAAGTTACCATAAGAAGTATATGATCTAATGATTCAAAAACCATCAGTTTTTGAACTATACACGTACCTACAGCTGCAAAGGGTTTCTGGTCATCCATGGCTGCTGTTTGTCTGACCATCTCTACAGACGGGTGTCTCTGAGGTGAGAGTACTGGAATCATGCTGACAGCGTGTCAGATTGGACTGTCCTGTCGCTCGTAGCTTTTCTATTTTTATCAGAGCCAGAGTTTAGAACCAGGGTTTTATCAGCCACTCCAGAGAGAGAGAGAGAGAGAGAGAGAGAGATATGGAAGAATTGTAGGAAATTGTAGAATTGTGAACAAGGGAGAGAGAATATTTTGTTCTCCTAAAATGATTGTCGGTGCAGTAGAAGAAAGTTAAACAAGCTCAATGTAGCAAAATATTGAAAATGTAACAGAACACAACCAAATGTGCATTTGGACTATTAGCTGATTTCTGATTAAGAAAATGAATTTGTACTACATTTTCAGGGTAAACAAATGCACATATCTGTTGTATGTATGCCTTATAATGTGCATCCATTTAACTGAGAGTGGAAGAGGGATGTCCTAGCCTGATTTGATCAGAATATACTTATGCGTGCAGCCTGATCACCTCTTCATGTATTCACACAGCGACTGGAGCAGTTCCCACATGGAGTGTGTGTGGATTGTGTGTCCTGCTGAGGGCTGATATGCATCCAGTTGCACTGATGATGTGCGTGATTGGCCTGATGAATGGTCATGGGTGCTTTGACTGGCAGAAACAGATGGCACATTGGCAGGGCCTCGTGGTCGTGCCCTCTGTGGACATGCCAGGAGCAGAGAGCAACTAATCACCCGCCCCTCCTCATCATTGTAATGACCAGTTATAGCAGCATGATGTTACATGCAAAACCACATTCAAGAGACAGATATATTTTGACCCAAAATGACTGACCTGAAGACACAAAATTCATCATAATGACATATCGTGTTGCTTTTTGTTCTTGGTAATTAGTAAATGCTTCCTAGAACATTTGTCTTCATTACAGAGCCAGAAAAGTCAACTAAAGATGCTTTTTTTATTTGTGTCTGCAGGTGAGCACCCTCGGGAGGGAAGTGGCCGACCTTGGTCGTGTCATGAAGAGAATGGCCCAACTCATGGAGACCCTCATGTCATCAGTACCACATGCTTCAGTGGTCTGCCCCACGCACTACTCCCCAGCACACCACAGCTACCTGCCCCATCCTAACCCTCCACCGTCTTACCCTTCCCCGTCCTCGTCTCAGACTGCCTCCACCTGGACAGACACGCCCATGTCATTGCCCTCCTCTCCCCTCACAATCCCCCAGCAGCATGGTGCAATATGCCACATGGACTCTCTCACACATAGACCCCAGGACCTTCAGCTTGGGTACTCCAGCTCAAGTCCACCTCTAACCCCCAACACATCTGCCTTTCAACTACAACACTCCCCTGTCATTGCGGAGTCTCACCTGCCTTCCTCATCCCTCAGCTCACTGGAGACTTCTCACTATGAAGATGGGGTTTCTGAGTCCATCAGGTCAAGGGTATACAATCCACCTCCGCAGGACGGGGGAGATGAGGGCCCTCATCAGAGCTCTGGGTGCTCTCCTCAAACTGGACTTAGGGGGACCTACCAGCACCAAACCAAGGGTTTGTAGCGGGCCTCCATCTGAACATTCCTGGACTCTGCAGGAATTTTTTCCAGGACATTTTTCTGGGACATGTTCCTGCACTAAAGATCAAACTGATCATTGGAGGACATTTGCAGGGATGCAACTTAGATTTCTTTTGTTTTAAAGGCACGTGTTTAAAAATCCGGTTGCATGAAAACAAGTACAGAAGGTTTAGGTGTGTTAGCTTTACCTTATAGAATCTTAGTGTTGTTAAACAGGATGTAGAAGTTTGGGTCAGTTGTGGAGCTGTATAATGGCAGCTCTCTGGATAGAGTCCACTCCCAACCCCCCCACCTTGAGGCTCCCTCAGAGAGCAACGGCAGGATTGTGCCATAATGGAGGACAAGAGGGATACAGTGTAGGAGGAGAGACTTCTTTCTGTTTCTTTTTTTCTTTTTTTTTCGCTCCTGGCTAGAGATGGTTTCAGGTTGGCTGGTTTGGTTGGAGGAAGAGAAAGCATCATGAGTGGAGGTGGTGGGCTTTGGAGATAAGAAACCCCAAGGACCCCACCTCCCACCCACCCACCTCTGTTATTTCCTCTCCTTTTAACCCTTCTTTCTTTGTTCACTCAACCTGTGCCAGATGCTCCGGATTACGTGGACCAGTGCGTGGCTGGTTGGGGCTGGTAGGTCTGGGAGCACAGGATGGTGTGAGGAGAGAGATGGAATGTATTGTGCTCTTTACCGCAGGTCCTCAGGGAAGGGGGGGGAGGAGGGGATGGGTGGAAGATTGGAGCGGCTGGGAGAAGTTGGTTATGGAGGTGGGGTGGGGGGGTTTGTTACGCCTCGGGCAGCACAGCCCCTGCTGTCGTCAGTCACACTGAGCACAGGGACTCTTTCTCCCTCTCTATTTCTCTTTTCCTTTTTCTCTCCATACACCTATACCACTCTCTCCCCCCCTTTCTCTCCCTCTCTCCCTCCTTCTTTCTCTTTCTCTTGCTCTCTGCATGCTTTTCCGAGCCTTTTGAGTAGTGCCTGTAGACATACATTAACATGCTGCATGTCACCCTGTGGAAATCCAGCTTGCCATTTATCTATCTATTTAAAGGAAACATGGTTCATTCTTTTAATAACCGAACCTGGCATTTACTGATGCATATTTATTGGATGTGGGCTCAGTTTAAACAACTGAGTAATTTTAGGCAAACGGTAGTTCGGAGACACCCCTGTTGTGTGGTGGCCTGGAGCAAACTGCCAATACTATATTGGTTCATGATCCATGGTGTAGGTCATTTCCCTGATGGTCGCCCAGGGTTACAAACTCTGAGATCCATTTTCTCAGCTGTTCAGAGTGAAGGCAATATTCCCACATAAAAGCACAATAAGGAAATTAAGACGCTTTTATATTTCTATGAATGTATCAATACTAAAGATGTATTTTTTTACCTCAAAGAATGCAAGAGTGTGGGATGGCAGTAAATGATGCTACTGTATATGAGGTTATGGCAGTGCTGTTTGCTGGTACCAGCCAATGCAATCCTAACCAGGAAAAAGGGTCATAACTCTTCGTCCCAACAGATCTACAATTCTCTTTTGAATTCATGTAGGTTTGACTCTACTTCTCTGCAAATGGAATGTACTGTAATGAAACTTTTTTCCCTTAACATTTTGATATTTATTAGATACAACTGTTATGCTAATAAACGACAAATATGACTGTTAATCCCGGGCGGTTGTTTTTCATTCAGTGTTCACAGAAACATTCATCAAAGCTGGAAAGAGGTTATTAGAGGTCACATCCAGGAAATCCATTTTTTTTTCTCTTTTCCAAAGCAAATGAATATTTCTTACAACCCACACATATAGGCTAATATGCTTATGAATGGCTATTCACCTCAGTTATTGTGCTTTGGATGTCAGTTGATAAAATGACATCATAACAGAAAGTGTTTACATTTCAAAGAAAGAAAACATTTCCTGATCCTAAAAACACAACTTTACATTTAAAGCCAGGTCTTTCATAGTTTCATGGACATGGCAAAAATAAGAAGTAACTCTTGATGAGTTGGATCAAATGCTATGCCACCAAATTTCTGCACAGATTTTTATGATGTTCTGCTGACATTCAGATAAATTAATAAGTAAATACGTAATGTCCTTGGATTATAGCTAAACTAGGTATAAATTATCTAAGTTTGATATATCAAGACTGGTGATGGGCTGATGGGAATGTCATAAACCAATTGGACAAATTTATATTTTTGACCTGATGATGACACTATCATCAAAATTATAACAATTCATCCTGAGGGTGACATGAATGTCACCACATTTAATGGCAATCTCAACAATTGTTGCAACATTTCACTTTAAAACCACAAATGACAACATCATGGCACTGGAGGAAATATCAGGAGATGACCAGTGTCAGTAGGATTCATCCTCTGGGTAACATTACTGTCTGTACAAAATTTCATGGAAATCCATTCAGTAGTTTTTGAGATATTTTTGCCGTCCCAAAATGGTAAAATGACCAACTGACAGACCAACATTGCCATCCCCATACTATAGTACTAACATGATTAAAAACATAATGAACATATGAACATAATGAAATAGACATGCCAAGAAACCACAGGCATCTAAGACTTGTTTGGGTGTCTAAAATTTTGAAAATACTACATCTTGTATGATTCATACAATAGAAAATACTGAGTGGAGGTAATGTTTGCATACACTAAATAATAAATAATGAGAGAAAGTAATGTTTGAAGAAATTGTGAATCATATCCACAGACATTTATCTTGGGTATATATCTCAATGTATCTGAGACAGCCTACAATCATGCAACTGACAGGCTGCTAAGTTGTTCCTGGACTTTTCATACACAAACACATATATTTATGTACACAAAACACACAAAGCTAATAATGCCAGATCTCTGTCATGCAAGACTGTTGCTTGTCCATACTCTGTTTATAATAGTAGTGTGTATTTGTTTGTTTTGTGTACGCGCGTGTGTGTGTCTGTCCTTTGTTAGCTGCCGTTACGGTTCATTTGAGGTGAAAGTGTAACATCATCACGTCCCACCGGTGACGTAGGCAAGGGTGAAAACTGAGTAAGCATGTGTTCTGTGGATCACATTGACACACCTGTCAAAGGTCCAGCTGCTCTCACCTGGTGAGGCACTGCTCCACTCAGTGTGTGTGTGTGTGTGTGTGTGTGTATTATTTGTCTATGTTAGGAAGTGTGAATTACATACATGTGTTCAGCAGGGATGCAGGTGAAAGAGAGTGGTAGTTTTTTTCTTATTTGTGGAGATAACATTACAACCATGTCAGTGTGTATGTGTTTCTGAATGAATGCATGCGAGTATTAAAGTGGGCAATGACGTGAGTGAAAGAGTGAGACTTGTGTGGGCAAAATATTCTCCACTTACACGATTTCTTGTGTATTTTACTGAGAAGGGAGCTGCAGGTGGGTGGGAGTGTGTTTGCATTTGGGATGATTATTTGTGTATTTAGCAGCGCCTCCAGCACATCTGTGGGAATACTGTCATTTAGCCTGGGGTCTTGAAGACCCATCCATATTTGATGGTGTACAGACGATCTTATCCTGACTGTTTATGCATCATTTTATCTGCCCACTTGCAAACTCATCTTTTATTTACTACTTTCCCACTTTATCTGCCATTAGCAAACTGAGGCCCATCTGCCTTCCTCCTTTGCATCCTTGCTTTCTTCGTTTCCACCACTTATGATTTTCGATGACTCAGAAGGACAGAATAGGTAAGGGGAAAATGGGAGAAAGCACAACAGAAATGTTAATAAAAGAGAAAAGTGGAGCACTGTGGTAGCTGAATGGTTACAGTTCATGCAACATCGCTGGTTCGAATGTGCCTGGGGACCCCTGTTGTATGTCGTGCCCGTCTCGCTCCCCCTCATTTCCTGTCTCCTTCTCCACTGTCAAATAAAGGCACAAAAATGCCCAAAAACATATCTTTGAAAAGGATTGATGAAAGAGGTGGGATGAGGCCTTATTTGACATCTGAGCATTCATTTTTATATTTAACATACACTTAACTTTGTGTTTCATATTAACTTTGTTGCTGTGTATCTGTGTATGTGTTTAATCCACTCTACTCACATTGTTTAATGACGGCCCTGACCCAAATACAGCAACTATTCATCTCTTTCTACTCTTTTCATCTGAACACACACTGAAAGCATGCGCGCACACACACACACACACACACACACACACACACACATACACACACACAAACACACACACACACACGCACGCATTCACTCTTCCATTCAAATGAGCACTTTATCCCAGTGAAAAGAGCCTCTTCACTTGTCCCTCGTCCCAGATTGCAGCACTAAAAAACACCATCACTGTGCAGGAGGTGAGTCTCTCTCAGTTTATA
This sequence comes from Thunnus albacares, assembly GCF_914725855.1. Lineage (NCBI taxonomy): Eukaryota > Metazoa > Chordata > Actinopteri > Scombriformes > Scombridae > Thunnus > Thunnus albacares. The sequence continues at coordinate 10,977,570 of NC_058124.1, forward strand.
CAAATCTGTCCATTTCTTTCTTTCATCTCCACAGATATAATGGAGATATGTTGAAATCTGCATGCTGCGGTGTGGCGTTTCCATTCAACCTTTACAGACTCTGATTGGCTGCCTGCTCAAGGAAAGAAGCCGAGCCAAGGACACATTATGTGTGTGTTTTAATGTGTGTGGTCCGATTTACATGCTTATGTGTGTCTTTTGTACAAGTATGTCCATGTGTATGCATTTATAAGAGCACGCATACACATGTAAAATATGGAGGGAGCTCTCCACACAAGGGCTTTGCATTGATCTGTTCCAGTCTGGGTGAGACAGCGGCTGCTGATGCACATCCAATGGTTATATTTGCATTGGTGTAAAGTAGGAAGGGAGGGAGGGGTGGGTGGGTGGGTGGGTGGGGGGGCTTGTAGGACATCTTGTGTGTTTGATAAATGAGTCTGAGCTGCTCCCCTGGGTGCTATGGCACAAGTGGTGGTGGCACAATGAGTGGCAGAACAATGTGCATGTCAAAAGTGGAAATTAATGATGGTTTGTCCATTAAGCCAAGATACGGCTGCTAAATTACCTCTTTTGTTGCTCACCTGTCAAGGGAGTGGTCTGGCATTTTTAAGCACCAGATAGAAGGATCATCACCATGTAGAGCTCTCTGTAAATAGTTGTCTTCTGTTGTGTTGGTGTAAAGGTGATGTGACAGCCCCTGTTGAAAAGTCTGGACTAGAATGCAGAGACGTTTACAGAATAAGACAGAAGGTATTCATCTGTCTGTGAAAACCTGGCAGCATTTTACCCCTAAAATCACTTTAACACTGTTAGACAGCCGTAGATGATGTTTTCTCCCATTCTGTTGGGTGGTGGATTGTTTTTCTAGGATAACTAACCAAAAATCGTCCTTTTAAATAGCACCCAGAGGTCTGCAACTTTTCCTTTTAGCCATCTAATAATTATAAGACAGGACACATGTGTCTGGTTCTAAGTCCAGGTCCAGATTCTGCTGATGGAGGAGGTAATGAGAACTGAGACAAGCAGGAAAGGGTGCACTATCCTTCCTGCCTAGAAGCAATATTGGCCCATTTCTTCCTGATGGATTTTCAGTGCTATCAAAATATTGTGCCTCTGTTTATTCACAACCATTTCCTGAACTAATATCTTAACTCCCACATAAGGATGAAGATTTATATCAGCTCTCTCACAGGAACATCAGACATTTATTTTTTAAGCTACTCTATATTAGTTCTGTTTTTCAATAAAGCCCGATAAATCAGTTGGGCTAATACATCAGCTGATATATCTAATCGGTGTGTATGTCGGCCAATATGTAACAAGAAATTGCAGTGAATAAACAGAAACACCAAAGATATTTGAGTCATTTAGAACATCATAAATAGGATGTACAACAAGGAGCACTCACAAGTTTATTTTGCAGCTTTTTAAAATATCAGTACATATCATAGTCATGATTCTTTAAATAAAATAAAAATAAGGGATCCTTATCAAAAATGTTTGTTAATGTTACGTGTTTAAGTTAAAAAGAAAGATGAAGACATTAAATTTTCATCTTTGTGAGGCTGACGGAGACTATGTGATTGCTGAAGTGAAACATTCTACTTTTGGTCCTTTGCCCAACAAACTTATGTAACTTTTCTCTGTGTGGACGTGATAAGACAATGTTAAAAGGTCATTTGTGCATATCTTGCATGCTTGTTAAATCCACAGAGTCAATAAGCACTGAGATGTCAAAAGAGCCTTTAAACTGGCTTAATCACAGCCTCTCAGTAACCTCTGGCTGAACCAGTGTGATACTGAAGGGGTAACATTAATAAAAACATAGTCGTGCAAATGTTAATGCTGCCAGTTGACACTTTAAAATACTTATATTTTAACCACCTGTCAGCCATGTATTTCATATTTGAGGTGAAAATGAGATCATGGCTAACACCTACCATGCATGTTCAATAAAAGCAAAATATGGGCTGCTTCAAAATACCTTATGTGTTACCCATCTGTAGAGTTTAAAGGCTTCACTTATAAAGTGTTTGTCTCACCAGGAACTTTGTAAATGAGACATTCAAAAGCCGTTTTTGTTTCTGACCTTAATTGCTGCTGCAAGCTGAGTTTTTGTCACATTTTAATGCACTTAATCTTTGCTCAGTGTCAGCCCCAGCTCCTGAGGCTCATCCACATAGCCTAATTGCACAACAAGCGCATTACGAATCACTGGAAACAACAGTGTCTGTGTAAAGAAGACCCAAGGCTCTTTGAGGCGCGCACAGTAAGTACAGCCAGCTCCGTCCTGGATGAAATAGCCCCATGGATCTTCATAAAGAGGCCACAGCTTCCTGCAACACAGCAGCTGACATCCATCTGAGTCACCCGGGTACCTCGGAAGATGTGTGTGTGTGTTTGTGTGTGTGTGAATTGAGGGTGGTGAGGAGAAAAAAAAGACCAGGAACAAAGACACTGTTGGCTGGTAAGAATGGGACATGCCCAGCAGCCATCGGTGTTTGATGTGGGTGTTCACTGTATTCACTGCACTCACCTCAGCATGGAGAAGAGATGGAAGATGCTATTGATGGAAGACAGAGGGGAGGGGAGGGCAGGCAAAAGGTCACATACAGCAACAAAGAAGGAGGACAGTACAGGACAGGAGGGAGTACAGAAGAGGAAGAGTCTCGGGAGGAGAATTTGATTGCAGACAGAAGGAAATCGAGAAAACTGGACACATGATAAACTGCTGCCAAACACTGAAGCACTTTTACAAAAGTGGACAAAGATTAATTTTGTGAACAGAGTCTAGCAAAATCTCTAATTTGAGCACAAACTAGATACTGAGATATATATAGATTTAAAAAACAAAAACAAAAAAAACCCACCTTTGGTATCCTCTTTAATGAAAGTACAAGATCTAATCTGAGTATAAAATAAATGCCAAAGAAATGTAATGGCACCTTAAAGAATAGGTTCACAATTATTCAAGTCTGTCTTAAAACAATCAGGTGCCCATAATACATTTTTCTTGCTATAATCGTTCCTCCTGTTCATACAGACCATTAGAAGATCCCTTCCAAATGTGCTTACAATGCAAGTGATGGGGGATAAAGTGGATATCTGACACAGTTGTCTCTCAACGGACAATGTTTTCCTGTTCAGCTGCAGTGGAAGGATAACAACAAAAAGAAGGAATTTGGCACAAAAGACATTAACTCTGAAATACATTGTGTTGATTTGACTAATTTGGACTACTGAAGCCTCATATTTGCTTCAAATAAACTTTGAAATATATTTTTGTATGGAGGAAAGGCTATGGATTTAATCTCCCATCACACTGAGGAATGATTACAGCAAAAAAAAAAACATTTGTCAATGTTTTTTGGGCACCTGACTGTTGTTTTAGGACAGACTTGGAAAGTGGAACCTATCCTTGAAGTTGTCATATGCAATAACCTTGAAACACATTGTTTTCCCACTTGAACAAACATGCTGAAAGAGTGTTGTTTTATCAGTATGCTTGACATGACTTGCTTCTGCTCAGACACACAGTGAATGATCTTGAGTATTTAATGTGGCCCATCATATCTTTTACTGGGAATTTTTCACACATCTTACCATAATCTGCAATAGAAAGTGACATCAGACATCTCTGTAGGGTTTAGGATGAAAATTATGTAATAGGCAGTAACAGGGGTACAAACTGATAGTTGGTGGACTAAAACCTTTAAACATAAAGCTCTGTTATGTGTTGTATTTGGGTAAATCATGAATAGTCTCACCTTGGGAGATAATGGTTAATACATGGGTGAATATTTATGCATATGTGCCTTTATTTAACATTTGTATATGTGGTGGAGAGGTTCAGGAAATGTGGGGAGAGGAGGGTGGACATGAAGTAAAACTCCTTAGCCACATTCAATATATAAATAACGCTCACTTGGCTTACATTTTGGCAAAAAGTGACTTACAATGTTATTCAATCCAGTGATGTCATAGTCCCATAATACAGCATGCAGTGGCCAAAGATATTGATCACTGCTGTTTTAAACTAAGAGTTTTATGTATTAGTGGCGCTGTCAGTCAGACCTGTCACTGGCTTTATATTGTCTGTCATTAAACTTTATACCTACACTATGTCCTGCAATCTTTGACCTTTATTTTTTTATCAAACAAGACAACCATCACTATCAAATCTATGAGTAAGGTTTGGCTGATCATGGATTGAATTTCACAGTGAAATGACCCACCTACACAGACCGTGACCTCTGGCCATCTTTGAAGACCCACAGCAGAGATACAGTACATTGCCCGTCTTTAGTAGCCCATAGTTATGCAACTGAGAGAAGACACACTGTACACTATTAATCACCAACATGTCTTTGACCCATGCCTCTAAGCTGCAGACATAGCCATATGACTTGGTTTTATTGAAAAGGTGCTGTGTGCTTGGGCTAAGTACTAAGTGCATCATGGGTTAGGAGGAGCATTAATGTGACACAGTATAGATGGTTATTAGCACTGAAAGCCTGGGGCCAAGCAAAGAGTTACTGCGGACGAGCTCAGGGTCTTTCCCTTCTTGCCGTGTTCACCATCCTAATCCTGGGCTTAAATAATAACTTCACTTATGATTTGTTGAGCTTTGATTTAGATACTTAGACATGTAAACGTTTATTCAAATCACTGACACAGCACATGACACTGTTTCCTGTGTGCTAATCACATTATCGACAGCACACACTCCTCTCAATCAGGAATCACTGTTCATTTCTAACAATAACAAAGTGATCAGGTGGGGGTGTAAAATAGATTATAAAGGCAGATGGCTCCCTCTGCTGTTGAAAATATGTGACATTATACAGTTTATTTTGTCACATACATTATGTTAAAACAGGAGAGTGTAATAAACAAACATGTTTTAAAAAAGAATCAAATATTTAAGATTAAATCATTTTGGGAGAAGTCAATGTAAAACTAATTAATGTTTAATTAATTTTGAAGACCCTGCACACCTATGGTTTACTCAAACATGTTTTCACTTATTTTGCCTGATTAGGTCTCTTCTCAAGAGTTTTGCTGCAGCTGTTATGGTGGAACACATTACACATTTATCAATTCTTAAAGGCTTTTCTCACAGAAACATTGTGACATGTCACAGCAAGAAAAGCACAGGTGTAAATAATAAGATGGAGCTGCTCCTGTTTCAGGGTCCTGGTATTGTGTATGCTGCTGTCATCTCTTACTGGGACACTTGAATAGAACAGAGCCATTGTTAATGACATTAATAACACCTCTGCTTTTCCTGCACAGCTCTAACTTCAACTTGAAAAGGCATCTAATCAGTCAGATAAGTGAAAACACCTGTGTTTAATATCATGCAGTACATGATATATATAACAGCCTCCACACCTCTTGGAAAGATATGTCTGCAGGGATTTGTTCACCTTCAGCCACACGAGGTCAGTGCAGGTCAGTCAAGTTCCTCCACACCAAACTAGGAAAATCATGTCTTTATGGACCCCATTCTGTGGACAGGCATTGTCATGTTGAAACAGGAAGCTTCATTCAGATTTCCCTTAATTGGACCACAAGAGTATAAGTGTTCATGTATTAACTAACTGTGGGGCCTTTATAATAACTTTAGTCTGTTTTTTATTCTCAAATCAGTGAGCCTAACTGTAGGCCTGTAGGCAACAGGCAGTTCTTTTTTATAGTGATTTGAGTATGTTTTAATTGATCCATATTAATAATTGAGGAGTCATTCAGAAAATAGATCCCATTTTGTCTTATCTTCTTATCCTGTGTGTGAAAAATGTTTGTAATAACCCTGTTTTTAATCTTTTTTTCTTTTTTTTTTACTTCAAGTCAAGGGGATAGGAAGGATGAATTGACTTGTCGTGTAGGTCTAAAAATTCATGATAGCTGTCAAGAAGCCTTTTAAGATTTTGCCATGATTTCTGCCACAACCCAGCACTCAAATCATAAAGATATAGTGGTTTTAAATGTGATTCTGTCTGCTGAATATTTAAATATTTCAGACTCATAGTCAAAAACATTCAAACGTGAATTAATGAAATGCATTTACTGAAGTAAGAAAGAACTTTCTACATTTCTTCATACTATTATTTACAATTTCATTTAGCATATGCTGTATGATTTCATATATATAAATTAGCTACAATACAATAATAGATATCCAAATTGATATTCCCAATATATAATCTTCCATTTTATTATTTTATTTATTATATTTTATTATTTATTATATACACAATAAATGCTATTTGCAATCCTTAAAACAGGAACAAAAAAGCGTGATAAAGTGGAGCAAAAAATTATATTTGTTATATTTTTCTACACCATTTCACTATAGGCGTACTGCATGTCACTATGTATAGTACATATATGATAATATGTGCCAAAGGTTCACATCTTGCAAATTCACCAGTCCATTTGTGCTTTCTGTCAGGCACCTTTAGGAGCCACTAATTGCTCAAAGTGCCACTGTTGTCTGGGTTGATGGGTGCAGGGGCGCAGGAAGAGACCTCCCACGCTGGTACGGGTGCTGACTTCTTTTGGTTTAACACTGCTGCTGTGTGGGAGCCCTCCATCCTTTACAGCCTCCAGACATAACTGGGACTGTTGGTGAACGAGCTGGCCGCTCAGCTGAAGTGCAGCAAACAGACATATGGAGTTAGCCAAACACCTTTGGTGACCATATAAATGTTTTAAGATATACAACAAAAGATTTAGTGTTCTGTCTTGCCTTTATGAACTTCCACTGGAGTCTGCTGGTGGTTGGTCGGGGGTTGGGGCATGGAGAGAGGATCACATGCTCTCCTTTGGTGTCTAAACACAAAGACCCCATTGGACCCCATCGCACTTCACCCTCAGAGTTTAGATCACAGTGCTGCAACGACAACAGAGATCATTTTTGTCACTGTGTGTCACTCTTCTCTTTCTGACTTTCACTACTGGATAAAGTGTCAGCAAGGTTACCTGGCTGCCCGTCCCGCTGCATGGTGCTATTTTCATGGACCCACCATGCAGTCCCTGCCCTCGGGGGTAGTCTGCACAGCTACCGGTGCCGACATTGTAAAGCTTCAAACAGGCACAAATATGACACATCACAGTCTGTCATGGCCATCATGTATATGTGTGTGTGTGTGTGTGTGTGTGTGTGTGTGTGTGTGTGTGTGTGTGTGTGTGTGTGTGTGTGTGTGTGTGTGCGCTACCTCTCCTGACAGTCCAGGCATGTCCTGGGGGATGTAAAGTTGTGGATACACCGTAGTCAGGTACCACTGGAAGTTCCTGCAACCCAGACTACTCTTTATGTGCAGACGCTCTGTGATGTTAGGACTCTCAGACTGTACAAAAGACAAAAAAAACATTTATGTGTTTAGATTTTCAGTATTCAGGACCCTCACCAGTTGATCTCTTGACAAAATCCCACTAACACACACATACCTGCCTGATGAAATGAGCCAGTGTGTCTCTCCTGTAGAAGATCTTCCGGTAATCGTCCATCCAGGTGTCTGCAATGCGGATCTTGTTCCTCTGAAGCAGGTCCTCATCTGGGAAGCGGTAAGGCAGGTGGTGGTGGTCTAGGTGGGCCACGCGGGAGCAGGGAACCACCTCCATGGAGCCCCCGCATGACCACACCTAGGATAGAATGAAAAATAAAAACAGGTTTATAACCCTGATGTACATTTTACTGTAAAGTGACAAAAAGCTTCTGGAATTTCTGTAAGTATAACAATAATTACTGTATTTTGCATGTTGGTCCATAAATGATCTTTTGTTTTGCAAGTTGCATTTTTCCACACTGTATCATTTTACTGTTTAATCTCCTACAGAACAGGCTACAATACCCCAATATGAATTATAATGGTCATCACAGGAAACCAAGGGGTCATGTAACATTCCCTCTTTATAATTGTGCAGTGAACAAACCAAGACATTCCCAGACCACAATCCAACCTGAGATTTCCATTTGCAAAAGGCATCATGTCCCAGCTCAACATTCCTGAGGCCCTGACAGAAGGCAACTAAATCATTCATCCAGAGTAACGCTTAAAAAGATTATGTGACTTAGAAAGGAAAAGCAAAAGCAATCTGTCATCTGTCTGTCCTGTGCGAAGCGTGCAAATGGGAGGATTTAGCCGGAAAGTTGATACCAAATAATATTCCCCTCACCCTGATTGACAGCTCAATTTGTTCTGCACCCCACAGCAGCATCCCCGGGTCATAGGCTCCCACACTCTGGAAGAAATGTCTGTCGATAGCCAGAGCTCCGCCTCCTAAAGCTGGGCTCCTGTCACAATCAGAGTCAACATCACTTTACTGGCCAAGAAAAAAAACACAGGAATTTGTCTTGTTGTCACTGGAGCAAAGACACAATACGAACTTCAGAGGATCACAGGCTTACTTCAGAGGTTTCCAGTTCATACATCTCTCTCATTTTCTGCACTTTTCATAGCAAAAGGTAAATTGTGCACCCATAAACATAAAAGTATATGTGATCAGTTTTTCCTCTTGAGGTTCACTCTGCATTACTTTAAGTAAAACTCCACTCTTTCAGGTAAACTCATGTGAGAAGCAGTTGTAAACTCACCGCACAGGGTTAACAGCCGAGCCTGGGTCCTTATCTTGCAGCTGTGGTTCTGACTCCCAGTAGAAGTCCAGTCTCCAGTTGAACACTCCTTTGACTGGCCACTGGGTGGCATTGTACTGAAAAGTCTGCCAGTCTATCACATCCATGAGGGGAGACACCACTCTGGTCCTGCAGAGACACCACATTCATCTGAGCAGTGATTTTTCTGTTCAAATGAGTCTTTTTGTTGACATCTGTCAAGTATCCGAAATAAGGGCGATGTTATGAATGGAAAGCATGTTCCTGACAGTCAATTTGAAAGATGGAGAATTTTTAAATTTGAATTTTCCACAGCTACATTTTATTATTCAAAGTCTGTGTGCATCAAGGTGACATGGATACTGAGAAGAGGAGAAGTGTTTCTTCTTCAGTGTGTGTTTATATTTGCACATGTCTGTGTTTGAGTGTGTTTCAGTCTGTGTCACGGAAGCCAAGTTTAGAAACATGCATTGTCCTTTTGCTGGGGTTTGTTCTGGTTCGCATATGTTATTTTGAAATATTTTTACCGAGAGGTCATGTGTGATATGATGTTCAAAGGACTGAAAAGATTCATGTGGTGGAGGAGGGGGGCAAGAAATGGGAGAAGGGTCAAACATGTGGCTAAGAGAGTTGAGTGGTTGCAGATTCCAGGCTGGAGAGTTCAGCCTAATTACCTAGTCTAATTAGAGCCACGCTGCAGGCAGTCTGAGACACAAGACCTGAGCCAAATCATGAGAGCTGAGGTTCGGACACAGCAGCATATGTATCCCCTGCCTTCCTAATGAGTGAGGACAACTGATCACTCTGAACACCTCCATCTTCTCACTTTTCTCAAGTGCTTCTGTCAAACAGCAGAACGCAACAGAGACAAGCAGGGAGAGAGAGTTTGGGCACAGCTGGTTTTCCCCAGCCAGATGTTTATCTACACACAACACACTTCTCATCTAATGTTTTCTATTTTTGGTAACCAGCAGATCAGTTTGCAATGAGTGTGTTTATCATACAACTAAATAACAAGGCTTTTGAACTGCTGGTCATTACTCTCATTGAGGATTAGAGTGAATACCTGTCCTGGGCCACTCTCTCCAGCAGCGGTTCTAGCCAACCCTTCTGGCATTCACAGTGGGAGTCAATGAACACCAGCACCTCCCCTGCAGCCCTGGCAGCACCCAGACTACGGCACCCTCCAACCCCCAGGCGCTTGGTGCTGCGAATCAAACGCACTCCATCCAGATGTGCCACATACTCGCTCAGCACACTCTTCAGGTGACCTGAATTGCACAGAGGCAAAGACAAGGACGTGTGATCAGCAGATTAATCAGGTCAGACGGATGGATGAATGTAAAGAGGCGCAGAAACGTACCGTGTTGGCTCAGGTCGTCCACCAGCAGGACCTCCCGTAGGTGCTGTTTAGGTGCAGTATCCAGCACGCTGTGCACTGTGCGCAGGAGCGTGGACCAAGCCTCGTCATGGAAACAGATAACAACACTGGCCGACGGCAGCGACTCGCTGTACTTCTCCCCCAGACACCTGTTAAATGGGAAACAATTACGCACAGTCAAAGCAACAACTTTGACGCTCTTTAATACCAAAGTGGGGTAATTGCACTGCAAAAGTTTTGGTTTATATCTTGTGAGCGTTGGCCACATGCGCCCTGCACTCACTGAAGATGGCGCATCTCAGGCAGCCTGCGATGCAGCGAAATCTTCTCGCTGACCACTTCGTTGAAACCGTACTTCTGCAATGCAGACAGCTCCTTATCCCTGTCCGCGCCCTTCAGGTGTAGCCGCACTGCCTTCCCCATTTCACCGTGCGTCGGTGGCGCCGGGGTGGTATGCTTATTCGTTACCGGCAGAAGCACCTTGTAAGTCGCCTTCCTCTGCGGAGGGTTCTTGGTGCCTTGCGTCGATCGCACGAATAAAAGCTGGTCTTCTTGCAGAGAGTTGAGCGGGCTGAGGTCGACAACGAACTCTAAGGCATCGTCCCGGGAGTCCACGATGACATCCAAGTCCGGTGGACTGGGGACCCGCTGTAGGGGACGGCGGGGAGG
>NC_058124.1:16295736-16430736 GCF_914725855.1 Thunnus albacares
TCTTTTGCTGTTAGTCCAAATGCAGTTTACCATTTACTTCCTTGTATTTACTTCTTTGTATAAGTTCACAAAGGTATATTACATCTGGTGTAACAGAGACGTCAGTCATCTCAATGCATTTTTTAGAAGAATTCCAGCTATTTTAAGCTGCGTTGACTATGCTATGCTGTTGCCGTATCAATACTCACAACTACTCTAAAGTGCTGACACAGAAAGTAAACAAGCCAGGAGAAAAGACAAGAAAGGACAAAGAAGAGATTTTATGAAACATGGATAAAGTGTGCAACAAAACTTGTGGAAAGCCAGAAGGGAAAAAAAAAATTGTAAGAATGAAAGATATGACTTAAAAGTAGAATGGTGGAGGAAGCAGTGGACGAGCAGTGGACAGGAAGGGAGAGAGTGACTGAATCAGCAGTACGAGAGGTGAATGAAAAGAGTGGAATAAAATGGGCTTTTAACATGTTGGACTAGCCAGGTGGAGAAAATATTTCCATTCAACACAACAAAAACTCTTGACGTTGTGTAGCTCTAAAGAAACTAACTGTTCCCTATGCTTCAGCTACTTGATTTAAAAATGTTACAAGCTTGAAAATGATTTTTTTTTTTTCTGCTTATAACTATTTGTAAAATGTGATTCGACTCCACTGTTTCATTTCACCTTCTCTGATTCAAGAATATGAAAAGAAATATGGCGGCTTTTGAAATTAGCCTTACTGGGTGAGATATTTCTCATCCCTTTCAGCTTCACCCCCCTCCCCCTAATAACAGCCTCTGGCCATGAAAAGTTTTACAGATGTGAGTTGGCAGACCTTGTGTGGTTGGGTTTCAGTGTGTGTGTGTGTGTGTGTGCGTGCATGTGAGTGTGTGTGTATATTGGCAGACCTTGAGACCTGTCAGTGTCTCACTGTGTCAAATGAGGACTCTGGCATCCTGCCGACCCCTCATCTCCCCTCTATCTCTCTGACGCACTCTCTCTCTGTCACACACACATACACACACAACCTCACTGACAGTTAAGAAATCCCTGCACAGTGGCCTAAACTGGGCACAGATCTGAATGTTGCAAACTAGTTGCTAACTGCCCTGCAGATACTGTTTTATCAAACAGGCAGAGTTGTGCTATTTTGTTGCCTGGCACTTGATTGGGTGAGCCAGAAGATATGCCTCCTGCAAGTCAACTTGTTGCCCATGCTTTGCCTTTTAGCCAGGAGTCATTCCTACATGGGCTGCGCTCCAATTTGGCCTGCAGAGTAAGAGTGATTTCAGACCTGCACTCTTTAGTCTGGTTGTATTAGACTCTGGTTTGTTTTTTGGCCAGGTCTGAACACTGCAAACCACACACACAGCAGACCAAAACAACCATACTGAGATCCTTTGAAGACGTATTCTCCGTGCGGTGCCCGAAAGACTCTGGAGTGGCTCATTTGTGGTGGGAAAGTCATCCAACCTCAATCCAAACCAACTACTAGGCATACTCTGCAAGTTTGTGCTAAATGGCTCCCGTAGTCCGATGTGCGTTGCATACTGGGCTGCGGATGAGCAAAATCAGTTGCTAACATCTAGCCAGAGACTGAATTAAGGTCCGACCTGGACTAGCACAACAAAGAACATTGCATTTGGCCAGAGGACCTTTAATATCAGGAACCTTCTTTGTGTGTTGATGTTCTCGCTCCTGTCCTAGACACATCTAACAAATGAGTGGATTGAACATTCTTACGTGGCTTTCAGTGATGCATTTTGGTTCGTCATATCTACTTCAGTCACTTTCTGTATGTACAAATGAGGGAACACAATGGGTGCATTCAAGGAGAGACTGTCCAAAAGCTGTGCATCTGTGTTATCCATATGATTCATCACATGGATAACACTTTTGTTAGTCTAACTAATGTGTGAAAGTGTACCGATCAGCTGTTCATCCAATTTGACCACTGGTGGAAAATCTACTCAGCAATCAGGTTGAATAATGTGATCAGGTACAATTCATCAGTGTGCTATTTTCAAGGTCAGGAAAAAGAAAACTATAATTTTTAACATTTTATCACAATCTTTGGTTGTGTTCATCCTTTACACTTATTTGCAGTTGTGGGCTGTATCTTTTTTAAAGTGTGTTTCTTTTTTTTTTTTTTTTTGTAAATTTTGTAAGCCAATCATACCAAAATGGTGAGATGATCTCAGCTGAAATAACGAGGGCCTGTCAATCCCCCCAACCTGCTGCTCAGCTCCAAAACACTGCTGGGCACACACACAGAGAGCCGACTCTTACTAAGTGCTGTGTACAGTTTTTCTATTTTCCACTCTCTAAGTTTAAATTTGCTTTAATGAAATAGCAGGACTGAACCTGGATCTTAAAAAGAAATGTGCTTGTAATATCCTCACCAGCACTGTAAGTGATATTATAATGAATTTAAGCTAAATTAAATGAAATCTATTCAATTATCCTCATGAAATTGATTTTGGAAAGATAAAAAGGACGATAAACCATTTGTATCTCACTAATGTGCCAAGCTGTGCTCTACATGCCAGGTGAGAGCAGCTTCTGAGGATACACAAAAAGTGCTTGCACAGCTTTTTAGGAACAGTTTTTATTAACTTTAAAAAGGGGCCCAGACCTCACTGCTATAAAGAAAAATTGTATTTTAAATATTTTAACCTTTCTCCTTTTTATGGTCTTTGAACTTGAACCCGTCATGTGTGCATATGCACCTGCCAAATTGGTACATATTAGCTTTTTTTTACACTCTTAATGTATACAAGCTGCCATTCTCTGATGGTACAGATGGTTATTTAGAGATTACACTTGATTAATCTTCATTTTGGATCGAAATATTACAGATTATTTCAGATTTGCCTCTTCTATGAGTAAGTAATGTTCTCAGAAAATATTGTCCTGTCCTCATGGCCACCCACTGCAAAGTAAAAGAGAAGGTGCTACAGTAAATGTGGAGGTTGGAGGTGGTGAAGAGCTTCAACTGTTGCTTGGTCCAGGCTTAAAGTTTTCCCCCTGTTTAGGAATAAGGACATGTTCAGACTAAAGGGCTTTTTACACTGCATATTCTTAGCCCTGGGCTAAGATTTGGTCCTGGGATAACTTAGTCCCTTTTCACACACACATTGCTAACCCAGGGTTAACCTAAGCCCGGGGCAAAAGGATTCACGCTGCACTTCTACTAGCCCTGAATTAAAAGTCCGTTGTCATGTGCTCCGTTATCCGGAGCACATGACTAATGTTTACATTCTACAGTGATACGTGACTACTCCATTGCTTACTTTAGCCCCGTTTCACACTGGCAACTTTTAGCACCGTGTTTAGTTGATTTCCAGGGGCTAACCCCGCAAACTCAGGGCTAACCCTGCTCTGGAGCAGAGCCACTTAGCCCACTTTGGAATGAGCCAGGATTGTGTTAGTGTGAAAGCTTTCTTAGCTTTTAGCCAGAGCACAGTCAGCCTTACCCAACCCGATTAGACTAAACTCAAGTATAATTTTGACCCGGTCCAGCTCGGGTTCTGGATCAGGTCTTGATTCTGGGGAACAGAGTGGATCCATGAGGACCCCTAGTTCAGACAGACAAAGGCACTGTGTGAAAGAAAAAAGAAAAAAAAACAATGCAAAGGTCTGTGGCAAAAAAGCACAAGGCTATCCAGCAAAAAAGTTTAACCTGGCTCAACCTTTGCCATAATGCAGTGCAAAACCATCCAGCAAGACTGTGTTTGACTATTAGATACATGCAAGTGCACATTCCTGATAGACTACTTTGTAATTTGAACTCCAAATGTCCACTCACCAAACAAAAAATGAAATGACTGCTGCTGTGATAATTTGCCATAGTTGTAAAATCCCTCACCTCAAATAATTGACCTCACCAATGCCTGGTGAGAATTTTATTTCATTTTTTTTTTTTTTTTTTTCAAAACGCTGAGTATAATTTACATTTATTTTGCCTGGTCCAGTTTTAAATATGTCATATACTGCAGAATGTAATTTATTCTTGACAAACTCAGTCTCATACACACTTACTTTAACATCATATGACATCTGGACAATGATGTGACCTTCCAATATGTAACAGACAGTTGCCACAGGGAAAATAAATTTATAGTCATCACGCTATCTATACTCTCTCTCTACTGTTTGTGCCCTCTTTCTTTCTACTGTGTTCTCTTGTCTTTCTACATTGTCTTTCTCTCATAAGTCTTCCCGTCTTTCCTCAACCTTTTTTTGTGTGTCTGTCACTTTATCTCAGTCTGTCTCTGTTTCTCTCGATCTGGCTGCTAGGAGAGCAGATGGCACTGATCCATAACTTAGTTAAGTGACTGATTTTAATGAGGAAGGACATACACACACAGAAAGACAGCAAGAAGGATGGAGATTAAGAGAGAAAACCAGACGAGAGCCAGAAGATTCTCGACACGTGGAATCACAGCTCGGTCAGGCAACACTTCATTTGCAAAGTCTAAAACCCTTTATGACAACAAATGATAATAAAGAAATATCTGGCCTTCAACACTCTGTTCTCCAATGTGCCCTACACAAACCATGCAGCATATTGAAGACTTGGCAAGAGGCTGCAGTGTATATATAATTCTCACACTGTCAGAAAAAAATCATTACACACTGCTCAGGGACAGGAACAATGAGATGCAGTAAGCTAGATAGATAGCTAGTAAGTTAAGTCAGCTAATGTTAAGAGGTAACCGTCTGCATTACAAGTCAGTGTGGTGTACAATGTATATTTAGAACCTGCAGTAATATGTAAGATAAACTTACATTAGCAAGATAAACTTACATATTAGCATCTCTATCACTCATTGCTCCTGTCTTCCGTTAATTGAGTGATAAGATGGACAAGGCTAAAATCAGCAGAGCATGGACGCAGCATCAAGGCAGCCAGCAATCACAGTGGGTTTACTCAATCAGTGTAGAAAGGAATAAGTTGCACGGATGTCAGAGAAGCTTGATAGATGCAGGTAATCAGAAACCTGGATAATAAGAGACTCATGAATACAGGGATATGTATTACCAGGTTTTTGTATGTTCCAGGGAGACATCATATCCTGAAGAAACAGGATAAGAATTATAACTCGAATACTAGTGTGTGTGTGTGTGTGTGTAAATGTACCAAACACTCCTCAAAAAACAAATATGCAAAGTAACATTCTTTAAACTTGATTAGCATTGAGAATTATTAAAACATTTTTGATGAGGAAAGGAAGGTAGGTGTTTTGCATAAATTGACTAAACAGTATTGGGTAGATATTTCCAGCAGTGTGTTGATCAGGTGCTGAATGATAATGGGCATTTTTTTTCATATGGAAAACCTGCCTTTTAAAACCACAAAGGTTTCTCGTTGTAATCTCAGTTTCTTTTCATTGAAATTGAGCGTCTCCTGCTTTCCTCATCGAGGACATGCAATTTGTACTCTTCATGCCACTTCTAGCCAGTGTACAGCGGCACAGAGCCTTTGAAATTTCCCAATTTTGTAGCAGCTCTGCAGGTTTTACATGCTGCAGTCTGTATCCCCTTGCTTGATACGTTGGTTTAGCTTCGTCTTTCCTATTCTACTTCAGGGATTTACAGTGTAGTGTCCCATGGGGAATGAACAAGCAGGGGCTAAAACACTTTCATGGGGGTGTCTTTTGGACAATAGACACACTGTTCTTTGGATCTGCTGTGTTACATGTACAATAACTGTTATAGACCCAAGCTGTTTCATTGGAATTTGGTCTAACTCCAATCCCGAATATCTGATCATAGACAGGTCAATACTTTCATCAAGAGATTAGACAAAGATTAGACTCGGCCTCAGGGGTGCAATCCTGCCTTCAGGGGAGCTCACAATGCTTTCAGATAGACTCCAGCTAATGGTCTGATTTTTTTCATTTCATATTACACCTATATGAAGTGACATATTACACATTTTCTCCTGACAGAAAATAATGTAGGCATCAGGCTGTTGTAGAAAAACAATTTTTTGTGGCCTTATTTTCTGTCAATAACACATTTTTTTTTCTGAACTCAGCATCTAATGAAGACCAAGGTCAACTTTATCACTGTAGAATACAAGCATGAACAACAGCATGCAGCTGTAGCCTCTTTTTTGTTTAATATTCACAGGCTGACAAGGATTTGCAGGAGAACAAGTATCAGCATTAAATAGTGCGGACTAAAACAGACACAAGGCTTAGGAACTGTTAGGGTTTCTAAGCTCTGAAATCTTCAGGTTTTAGATAATGTGGTGCAACAAAAAGCAAGTTTTATTTTCGATTGATGAATTAGGGTAAATATTGAAAAAGGGCTGTACATGTACATGCAGCACATGTGGTCAAGCCAGCTTGACCAGGTTATGTTACAGGACAAATTTCACAACTATGCCCAAAGAATTCACTGCACACAAACTTAATTTCTCTCTTAAATCCTCAGCCTCAAAACAAGAGGGTTCCCACCAGTACAGGCAAGTCCATAAGTTGGCATAGATTTAAACAAAAAATGTATTTTTTACAATCTTTCAAATCAGGAAAACTGTGTTTAGATTTAAAGAACATCAAATATTTAAAATATAAAATGTACAACATATAAATGAAAAACAGATAATCAAAAAGAACAAAACAAGAAGTACAATTGGTAACTAAATGTCAGGACTACTACCAGAGTGGAGGGGCTGCAGCTGTTTACAAAAGGAGGTTTTGTCGAGCCAATGGCCTTTTACTCATACCACTCTCCAACACAAATGAAAAGGTACACTTAAGGTGGAAATGGGAGAAGACGTGACCCCGTTGTGCTGTCCCACAGCCAATAGTTTATGCAGGTAACGTCTAAACCCCAAGCAAATAATCTCCAAGCCAGGTGACCTACGTCTGACTTGATCTATGATTAAACAAGCATAAAACGTAACAAGACTTCCCAGCCACCCCCAATTGTACCTGCAAGCAGTGCTAAGGGCACATTTAACACAAGAGCTGTGCAGCACAATGTAGGTCTGAAATGCTATTTACAACTTTGGGATCTGAATGAATAAACAAAGCATCAGCATCATGCTACAGCTCACACAACATGCCTCGCCCAGGAAACGAGCAGGGCTACCACAGCAGCAGCAAAATAGCGAGATCAGAGCTTCTCCGAGCAGTATCTGTTTGCTGAGAAGTAGGCGTGTATATTTAACCTGCCAGTCACATATAGAACCAAGAAAAGGTAATGGAGCGAAACCTCTGAAGTGTAAATATTTGAAATATTACTATTACCACACATGTATCCATGCACAAGAACACACAAAAAAATCGACACAGCCAAACCTACAAGACTCTACCTGTCCTCTATTTGTGATGATGGCAGTAAATTAGAAGCAGACAATAGAAGACAATGTTCCTCAGGAAAATAAAAAAATCCCAGAGCAGACTATCTACTATCCTTTCCTGTTTTCAGACTGTTTACGTTTCTCTTCTCACGTCTTTCCTTTTGTTTCCCCTCCTTTTTTCATTTTTCACTCTTCATTTTCATCATCCTCTGCTTCCCTCTCATCTCTTTCACACCTCCTTTCTCCCTCCTCAGCTCCCTTTTTCTCTTAACAATGGGTGGCTGAGCTTGAAAAAAGTATAGCGTGTATGTCTAAATCTCTTAGTTGTAAACTGAGAACCAACAGTTGTTATAACCCTCTCTGTCTCCCTCTTAAACACAAACTTAAAGGGATTGTTAAAGGATGGAAAGCACGTCTCGCTGCTGCCTCAGCATCAGCTTTCTTAAATACAGTAAAACATGAGACAAAGATGAAGATGTAATGGTACATTACATCAGCAGAAGACAGAGGACATGACAAACAAAGATAAAAATATGTTTGTTTTAAGGCCTTTGGCTCAAAATTTGAGCCAACTGTTTGGAGTCCTATAAACACTCCAGTTTACACTTGAGGAGCTTTAAAGACTTTATTTTAGACAACTTAACACCTCGTTTTGGAAATGTTTTGCAAATCATTGAAAGGTTCTCACTTGAGACATGTTCATCTCCCTATCGCATCATGTCAGGCTTGCTCATGCTGCATGAAAACAATTCAAACCCAGTCTCCTGAAGCATAAATTAAGCTGTTATGTTCAGTTTATGTTTCCCACGTTGAAATAACTCAAGTTGAAATGTGAGCGATACCAGTGAGTGGTAGAAAAATGATAACACTTCCTAATTGAAATCACTGCTCAGCTTTTACCTACGTCACTGATAGTATGGCTGCTTTTGCATTGAAAATGACAACATAAAAACACAGATCATGATCATTTTAAAGTTCATGACAGTATTCAGCCCATGCAGTCAGGCTATAAAGGGAAGTGTGTGAGGTGGACTATGCATACAAAATATTTCTGAATTCTCTCCCAGCTGGCAACAGCTAATACTGCTGCTGGGAGGAGGCACTGAGGGTTGGCTGGTAGTTGTAGCCTGATGGGCTCTTTGGCATAACTTTGTGAAATGAGCCAATGACTGAAGGTCCTCCACTGAAATGACAGCATGTCATGGAGAGGGGTGGAGGTCATTGCCCATTATAACAGAGAGTTTTGCTAACATCCTTTCCTCTAACACTGCCAGTAAGCTCAGGTCCAATGTCAGAGCTAGTGTCTTTCTCTCCAACTCGCTCAGACTCCATGTGTCCCCTGAGTTGACGTCGCCAGGCCTGCAGCATATAATAGCACAAAAAGGACACTGGCTGCAGCACTTTGATAGAACATGCACAAGGCTGTATTGTACAAGTTGAGACACAAGAGCCTCCTTAAGAAGAAGAGCCTGTTCTTTGTACATAACATTGCTGCTCTAATCCATTTTTCAGTCCAACTGTGAATCACTTTCACTCGTTCTTTCCTTAAAAGTTTATACTTCACTTTTTTTTTCAAATGTTAATCAGGTTTGCACAAAAAACTTCAAGTCAAGTATACACAGTCTCCAATGAAATTGCTCTCAGCTGGGAGTAGCTTTCTCCAAGGATGTCAACACTGAGACTGATAAAATCCTCAAATTTCATTTTAAATCACTTCCCCTTCTTTTGAATCGTAATACATGTGGTTTATTTCAAACACTAATAATTGTCTACTCACCTTGTGTGTCTAACAGGGAGAGAGAAGATAAGAAGCAAATGAGAGTTAGTGGATGACCTTGATGTCCTTGATGAGTCCAAGAGGGAAGGTACAGTAACAAATCTCTGTGTGAGCCTTTAGTGCTTCATTTTCTTTCGCTTTTTACATTAGGAACAGGTTACGGCTGAATTGAAAAGTCTATATTTGATTAAGACTGATAAAAACACAATAATGTATGGTAAGACCTAGGAAAAAACAAACTAAACACTCATTATCACACAAATCAGCCATAATTGACCAGGTGGAGGCTACAAATTGCACAATATGAAGTGAAGCAGCATTTTCTTTACCGTCTTTTTTTTTTTTTTTTTTACTGTTCTTGAGTGTATTATTGCACAAGTTGCCACAGAAAAACAAGAGGTTGTGAATAAATCATCTTTCCTTGAAGACAGTTTCAACATACCTTGATATATCAGATACATACCAACACTAGTTTTGAACTATTCTGATTTATGATCTTAACGGACATCTTCCAGCCCATAAGAAAGGAGTATCTCCCGTGAAATGGAAAATACTGATGTGTGCAGATGTATTTATCTTGGTTAATTTGTGACATGGTATTATGCTACAAATCCTACTACACAGCAGATGTGTAGTGTCCTCTCTGGGTGACAGTGATCTTCCTTGTAGCTTCATGTCTGCCAGAAATTTATTTGAATCAGAAGAGAAATCCTGTGAAGCTACATCCCAAACAAATCAGCAAACCAGCACGTGTCGTGCATGCCTTAAATTTGCATATTCGTCAGGAAGTAGACTCTACCGAAACTAATTCGAAACTATATCATATACATTTGGTGAATACAGGTACACAGAATGACCATTGCTATAAATATAATAAAACATATTTTGTTAAAGACAAAAAACAAATATGTCAATGAGAAAAATGATCACTGGTATTATCAGGTGAATCCATCCACCCGACTTAATGCTTGACGATCGATTAGCAGTTATAATCTCTAATGTTTTCAAGGTTAAAGAGCTTTTAATGCCTCCAAGCCCTCTATCAGCAGACAATAAACTCATTCAGATTCCCATCTTGTCAACAAACAAATCATGTGAGGAAAAAATGGAGCAGAGGTGATGAAATAAGTGAATCCATACTGTAACATGTATCATATGTATGGACAAAAAAAATTAATTGACAGGAGTAGCCACGAGTGGGTATGGCAGCATCTCTGATGATGGAATAAAGGATTTGACTTTGAGGCTTCATGTTCTACATTGGTAATCATCAAAACAAAGATTCTTGTTATATGAATAAATAATGCATCAATGATTTAAGAACTACCTTGACACTTTTCTTGAGTGGTTAGCTTCAGGTTATGCTAATAAAATTGATGGTTTTATTGAAGAGGCAAAATCTATTAATAATATCTTAGGGAGGCACTGAAACGCATCAGATTTGTTTTTTTATGCCATAAATGAACATCAGTCTACGGAATAATGAAGCATGGACTGTGAAAATTTAGTGAATTTATATTTTTAAAAATCCATTATATTGCTACTGATTTAAGTAATAAGGCATAATTTAGCTAAACTGCACTGTTTTCATCTCAGCAGCACAGTTAAAGAAAATGAGCTCTGGAGTGAAAGGTTGGGTGACTGAATGGATAGATGAATGCAGGATGGATGGCTGTTTGACGGAAGGGAGAACGAGCTTTGAAGCATGGATGGATGGATGGATGGATATATGGATGGATGGAGGTGAGGGTAAAGCAGGGATAGATGGAGAATGAGTCACAAAATCAGAAACTTGGGGAAGTAGAGATCAAGATGAGACCACATCAACCACTCTTTCTCATCTCTGTCTCTCATTTCTTTTTTGAAAGTCTAAAAACTATGACCTCAGTAGTGTTTTGTGAACAACATAAAATAATTTTTAAAAATCTGTCTGTTTGAAACACATAACCAGGGTATATCAATGAAACAATGTATACATCCCAGCTTTTAATAATTCACCAAACTAGTTCAGTTCATGAATTGTAAGTAGTCTATTGTTTGCAGAGTTTGTCTTTCATCCAGGCAAATAGAAATAACCTAATTGCATGTTTTTTCTCTGCATCGCCATTTAATTTGATTGTAGCTTCAGAATACATCAGGCAAATAAAACTCAGGCAGAAAACAGAGAGAAAAAGAACTAAACATATGCTTATTTTCTTAACTATATGCAATTAAAGTCAAAATTATCCTCATAGTTCTGAACATAGTCTGAGGATGCTGTTAGAAGTTTGCAACATGTTCACCATGCAAACAATTACATTATTGAAATCTTATTTTGGGTGTTAGCTACAAAGTTTCAAGTTTAGTTCTGAGGATATATCACTTATCCCTTAGATTTTGTGTATGACACATACCGTACGTTTTAACTGTATATATTGGCCGATTCATCTTTTTCATGCTATTTATAGTATTGTTTTGTAAACAGGGGTGGACAGCTCACAACCTACAGTGTTTATATGAATTATTAAATAGCGGGAAGGATGAGAGACAGTCAGAGAGAGAGAGTGAAAGAGAGAGCATGGGAGATATTGCAGAGTGGGGTGAGATTCAGTCTCTAGGAAACAAGTTTGGAAGGAGTCCAGTGATTCCAGTGGAAGGGTTCTTCAACCTCTGCAACATCACTAAACACAATCTGTCTGGAATCTTTAAACCTGCATCCTGTTGTTTGTTTATTTATTTATTTATCTATTTATTTTTATATCCACTAACCTGAGTTACACTCAAATATTCAGTCTGACTTGTTCTACAAAGCAAAGGTGTTTTTCAAATAGTGATTGGTTACCAGCAGCAGTACCAAGGAGAAAGAGGTTGGCTGCTGCTCAGCACAGCGAAAGTCTTTCTTTTATTGTTCTATTTTGTCTGTAGTGTTTGCCTACGGCTATGTCAACACTGTCTTCTGCAATTTACATTTACATTTATGGACTACAAATTTTCAACAGCTAATACATTTTGTAACATTTTGTTGTGTTTAGGCAGCCATAGTACTTGGATAAGGTTAGAGAAAGATTGTGGTCTTTGTTAAATTTTTAAAAAGTTGAAAGATGAATTGTTTTTTTCTCTCTTTCTTGTTGTCATGTGTAATTCCTGTGGCTGCTTTGAAATACTGTGCATGTATTGATCAAGTTGGGTTTGTATTGTATTGTAAAACCTTCCATAAAGGGTATAAATTATGCAAAACATTCAGCTGAATGGAAAAAGTCATGAACATTGTGCAGCTTTGAGTTAAAACGTCATTACATACGTGCAGGTTCCACTCAGCACCTCCTACTCCAAATGCCTTTCAGTGTTCCTGCTGCACATTTCATGTAAGCACAAGACAGCAATTTGCAACTGATATTGCAAGTTTCAAATTCCCCATGCTGAATTACAAAAAAAGTAAATGGGCTGCACTGGGTTTCTACACCTCCTATCTGGACTGTGCAATTTCATCTCTGTATGTGCTGTAATACGCTACCTGCATATTAATGCTCCAATCTAGATTCAACGCACATTGATTCTAAGCATCAGTATTGTCTGAAATAAAACATCCCCCTAAAAAATAATGAAAAAGACCTGCTCTCAGATTGATGGGTACTGAAGTATAAAACATGAAAAGAAGGTTTGAATGTGTTTGTTGAGGTCAGAGTTTCACTGAAACACCAACACCACCTTTAACATCTTCCATACCATTAAAAACTGGTATTGGGATGGTTTAATATGTTTAACATTGTATTCTGTGCTGTGCACTTCAACAATGAATATCAGCAAATACTTTGTTACATGTATATTATCTCTTATTTGACAGGTTTTAGGTTTTGTTTCATCTTTTCAAGGAAAAGAAAATGGGTTGAAGGATGCACACACACAATGTTTGGACACACAGACACACATACACAGGTCCCTTGGCTTGACATAATAGCTGATATGCTGGGTCACGTTCAGAAGACACTGTGAGTGTGTGTTTGTATGTGTGCGAGAACAAGTGGAGGACATGCAGCCTGGAGCAATGAATTCCAATAGCTTGGTACCCTACGGATACACACATATACACTCTTGAAACTACACGCACACACACACACTAATTCAAACCACAACACTAACACACAGCTTTGTATACAGCTGGAAACTAAGCAATGTTTTATTCAGAACAATACAGGAGCCTAAAGAAAATGCTAATGAGGAACTTTAAGATTTTTTTTTTTTTTACATCCGGCATACTCAGAGATGGATTGATTTGTTATGTGAGTTTGGGAGGGTGTGTTTTTTTTGTTTGAGTCTTTGCATTGCATTATTCAATAGATAGCCACAAACACACACAAAGCTGAATACTCGGTGGGGCTTCAGGACAAATACGAATCCATGACATTGCTTAGAAGGGCTTTGGTGTTTGTTGGATTTGTTGGCGTAGTCAGGGTAAAGTGCTTTGCTTCAAGGACAGATAAGGTGTCAAGAAATTGGCTTAATCTTAACCTGTCTGACTAGTGACTAAGATTGCATTTCTGAAATTTAGCCTACTGTCATCCCTTATAAATGTGATTACAGCGCAATAAACATTAGTTTGCTGATCTATCAAAGTAAGTAAACTCACTATTAAGACAGCACTCAAATGCCCAAAGATTTCAGTATCTGGGCCTCATATCCAGTGCATGGTGGGGTTGGCTCCAACTCATATCAACCCAATCATTTCCAAAAAAGCACACTTATTAGAGAACCAGAATTTAGCAACTGAGACCATAATGACTTGTTGAAAAAAATTATTGATTTAACATTTCTGCTGAGAAGTTGACGATTTTTGAATGGGAGTAAATTGAAGTGAGGGATGGGGCTGTTAAACACACACACACACACACACACACACACACACACACACACACACACACAGTCTTAAAAGCAAAATTGACATTGTTTCTTATCGTCAGGTTGTGATCTTAATGTTTTTATTCCAATTTGCTTGGCCCACAAGCTTGCTGTTAGCAGTGCCTCCAGCTATGTGCCTTTTGATTTGAAGGAGGCACACTAATAATGCCAAGAGGCCATTTCAGGCAAAGTGAGATATGTAATTTTTTTTTCATGCCAATGAATGACACAAATTCTTCTAATTTTTGTGTGTCTTACTGCGTCCTGCAACCTGCACGCCATCTTTGTATGTGTAATTCTTCATACATATGTCTGTGTCTCTCTTTCAATGCAAAAGAAAAAGATCAAACTTAACAAAAGGTGTCATTTATTGAGACAAAGTGCAACAAAGTCCAGGTAGAAAGTAAGTTGGGGTGGATTGACTGGTCAATAAAACATCGGACCATGAGTCAACATTGCTTTTTTTAACCATGACCACTTGATCGTCCCCTAACCAAGACGACACAAGTCTCTTAACAAAGTTGTAATTTGTATCCAAACCACAGTGTTTTTCTAACCTTAACAATTTACTTAATTTGACCCAAACCATGATCTTTCCCTAACCCTAACCAAGTAATTTTTGTGCCTAAACCTATCCAAACCTTAACCATAACAGTGTCACATCATAAAACTGACTGATTTACAATCGTTTTAGAAGGCACAGGCAAATGATGTTGTCGTGCTGGTAGGGGTGTCATATCAGAAAATGCTTCTATGCGTCGTTCTGGAGTGCATGGACCAACAACATATTTTGTTGTTTAATTTGGTAAACCTGTTGCATTTAATGCATAGTATTGTTGGATTACATAATATTGTACACAGGGCTCTATCTTTTATTTCCACCTCTATTCAGATACAGGTATGTTTCAAAAGCAACACCCAAAAACAACAACAACAACAGGAAACTATTGCCAAAAATCCTCCAATTCAGATCACATTTTTTATAGGAGGCTTATACAGCTGTCTCCATCTCAGCCACGCTCTGCCCTCTCAGAAACCTCTGCCACTGATCTTCACTAACATACTTAAGAGCCTTGAGGCTTCTGGTTTTGACCACTGGAGCACAGAACATCTTACCCCCTAGTGGGTTGTCTCACAAGATACGAATCAGCCACATTTTTATGTCTGAAGAGAAACACTTTGTTACTGTCTGCACCAGCTGTTTGCAGGCTCCAGCTTCAGCTCCATCACTCATGCATTAGAACTACCTGAAGCGTTCTCTTCCTGAAATCAGTTTTTTCTGTTACTTGCACTCATTAACCAAAGACTCTGGCCTTCATTTATCTCTTACCCATCTGTATTCTTATAATGTTCTACTCTAGAGTAAATGTAGCCGATAAGCCATGGAGAGGGTGAGTGAGGGAAATATGAGACAGGCAGAGAACTAAACTTGAACTTCAGGAACATCTAAAAAGAGTTTTCAATACACAAAGCACTTACCACAACCAATCTAACACTACATCTGTGAAATTTTATGGACCCTGAGGAAAAAGTTGGTATAAACATTGGAAGCACATAACATAGCTTTCTGACAACATTACTGTTCATCGCATTCACCGTGTCAAAGTCATGAACCAGAGGATTGTGGACAGATGGAGAAAACACAAGGAGATCACTCACATCCAACACTAGAGACCAACCGTAAACAGAGATACTGTAGGGTTTATGAAAGCAAATAGGTTAATCTTTAGCTTGTAGGATTTGTAGTAATATAAGTATATCACAGTTACATTTTGTCAGTAACCTTTAATTTGATAACATTCAGATTTCTACACATATTTCCCCTCTATGCCTGGCAACTAAAAAAAAATAAAATAAATGTTAACTTTAAAGAAATCAATAACTCATACTTAATGCATTCAGTTTCTATTTCTTCTTTCTGGAGCTTCTTCATACAGTCAGGATAGTTTGCTGCATGTCCTAAATATTTGCAAGACTAGGCACGCTACTTTACTTGGGGGGTTACACACAGAATAAATTAATTATTCAATGATATGTAAGCAAAATGATGCTGGTCCTGAAAATCCAGGGGATTTTCTTTCCTACTTGGGAGTGTGGGAGTATGTGTATTAATTTTTGGGTGATTATCAGAAATTCTTAGAGAA
This sequence comes from Thunnus albacares, assembly GCF_914725855.1. Lineage (NCBI taxonomy): Eukaryota > Metazoa > Chordata > Actinopteri > Scombriformes > Scombridae > Thunnus > Thunnus albacares. Next base: position 16,311,822 of record NC_058124.1, read on the forward strand.
TTAAAGCATCTCTGAATGTTTTTTGGAAGTGCTTGATCCCAAACCCTCTGACAGTGCTTTTCTTTCAAAAATGCCAAGTGGGTACACACAATTAGGTGGGAAAATGTGGCCACTGCTGATGATAGGCAGATAAAATGCATTTCAATTCACTACCTTGATTGAAAATAAGTACGTTGTGAACCAAAGCTATAGGTCTGTATCCCCAAGTCATATAGACACAACAGATGCTAGACCCAAGCAGAGGAAGTCATGAATCATTGTGATGTTTTAGCCTGTCAAGTTACATCCAAACATGCTGGTGGTCCAGCTCTAAACCTGCAGCCCTCCTTACCAGTGCTTAAACATGATCTGCCAAACCAATGACTAAGCAATAAAGCTGCCTTGAGTATTAACAGTCAACGTCTTTCTCCCGGGTGCACCAACCCCTGCCCTCCCTCATGTACTGGCAGGTGTAAGACTGCTTCGTTAAGTCAGCGGTGTCTGGTTCATAGGTTTTCTCTGAAGGCTCAGCAGGAGGATGGAAGTTCAAAACAGCCAGCTGGTGCCACAGTGATGATGCTGCCAGATTATTAATAATCTGCACCCATCCTCTCTGTGACAACTTGGAAAGCAGCCACTTTCATTTAATCAGTTTGGAACCAAATTATAGTGACAGTCCTTCTTGTTCATTTAGATGCCAGTCTCTGAGCATTCAAACACCTCAAAACCCTTACCCCCTCTTTGTTCAACTGCAAAGCCACTGGGATTTATAGCAATGCTCTCCCCTTTCAAAGTCGTAACTGTTTGTACTCTAGGAGAGTCCTTAAAGTGGACATCACTCCTGAATGCCTTGCCCCACCTGTACAGGCCCACTTACCTTAAATAGACATGAGGCTCCAGCATTCAATAATTCATTTCAGGGACATATTTGTCTCCAAACCCATGAGCAGTCAACATGCTGAATAAGTATAGCACACTCTGTTTTATCCAGACCTAAAATACCAAAGGTCTTACATGACATTCTTGCCAAATTCCTAATTTTTTACCACAATAAAGAAATGACAAAAAATGAGTAACCTGATTGAGTGTATGTTGTCCTTTTTACCATTGACCACAGAAAGGTCTATTTGCAGGCTTGTAGAGTACATTTTAAAATACTCTGAAAGCCAAGTCACTGTTCTTCATCTCCTCATATTGGTACACCAAGTACACTCATGCAACACGTCATGCCAGTTCTGTCCAGTGCTGCCTCAGACCCTTTTAAAAAGTTCTGGCTAGTGGTTGACCCCCTGAGACAATGAATTTCTTTAATTCATGAGAGGCATTGAATAAGTCCAGCACAGTGATTTAGCTCTGTGTAAGGCACGGTACAAGAACAGATTGTACTTTTTACTCCCCTGCATTTATAAGATAAGAAACTTTATTGTCATTGTACTGCTGTACAACATGAGATTATGATGGCACTCCCTAATATTAAAAAATCAAAAAAAACAAAAAGTCAAAATAAGACAGGCAACACAAAATACAAACAAGTATTGGTAGCAGTGTAAGAATAGAGTGTAAACAAGTATAGCATATTGCACGATAGAGAGTTCAGTCAGTGGGGGGAGTGGTAAATGTATATATGTATATATGTGTGTATATGTGCATTTATGTGTGGGGGGTGGAGGGTGGGGATGTGGGATGGGGGGGAGTAGTTTGTAGAGGTGGTGGGCAGGGTGGTAATGGGTCATGGATGATGTTGTGGGCCCTGCCCCGACATTAAGCCTGGTAGATGTCCTCGACTGCCGGCAGCTGTGACCCAATGATGTTTTGGGCCGTCTTGATGACCCTCTGCAGAGCTTCCTGGTCCTTCCTGGTGCAGCTGGCATACCACACTGTGACACAATATGTTTATCTGGCAGCTGCAGTTCTTGATTTCTTGATTTCACATATGCCATAATATGATTAGTTCATTTAGAACTATGCATTGACTAGAATACCCAACAGTAAACAAATACACTTAGTACCACGTTGGTACTAAGATAAGAATGAAATGAAACAACTTCACTGTGTGGCACTAGAGTAATGTAATTTTTATGTAGTTTGAACATGAAGAAAGTACTATATTTAAGCTTCAGGTCTTGAATTTCACACAAGAAGTGTGTCAGATGGAGAACACGGGCTAATTGACAAGAGAGCTCCCTATCCAAACCTTTGACTTAAATTAACTGAGGGACATGAGATAAAACAACTCGTAAAGCTGGAACCAGCACCAACTATCCCTGCACTCAAACACCTCTGCTTTTAACACCTCCTCCCTTGTAGCACTATTGTCAGGTGCACATCGCTGTCACTGACTAAAGGAACACATTGTCCATTCCGACTGGACTGTGAGAAGCCATTAACCCTGCTGCTCCCTGCTCCTAAAATCCATCAAATCTTCCATTTAAACCAATGTAAAATAACCCTACAAGTGCAAGTGAAGAAACTGGAGTTCCTCTACAGTTTATACACCTGTAACCAACAGATCAGACAGCAGCGGGTGTGAGACGAAGGAAAAGAGAGGAAGTGCAATTTTTGGCTCCAGCATCTTTGGGGACTAATTGACTTCATTCTGCACAGATGTCTCTCAACCTTAATATAAGTGGTTTTATTGAGTGATACCTGGCAAAATCTCTGTGTGCTTTGGCCCGGCTCCGTCTTACTGTAGAAGATAAAAGGTAAAACATTAACTGCAGCAGGAACACCTGACCTCTCAGTAGGAGACTCCCCTCATCCATCTATCTTTTTCTCTTAAATCTTCTGCTCCATCCTTCACTCCCTCTTAACTCTCTTCCTCCCAGCCATTTTCTCTCCCTTCTCATACATACCTGTATCTGTCTGATTGCATCCTTCCATATTCCTCCTCCTCCTATTTTGTTTTGTAGGAAAGACATTTGTTCTGCAAATTTTTTGACAGTTGATGACAAAAATGCAAAAGGAAACATGATTTTATTGTTTGCTTGTGAAACTAATCATTAAAACGTCGATTAGGTGAAATTTTGGGAACACTGTGCTTTGTTTATTTTGACATGGTTGAAATGCTTAATTCTCACACTGCGTTCACGTTCTCATGAAACTATAGCTCTTTTGGCAACTTAAGTTATTTTCTGATGTAGCCGTCGTACTACATATAAGGAAGTACTGTAACTCATTTGTTTGTTTGTTTTTTACGTTGTGGTTCACGTTTAGAGATGCCCCAACACAGATACTGATATTGGTATATATTGGTATATATCGGTTTGATACTGACTCAAATAGCTGGATCAGGTATTGATGACAATGGTCCAATCTGGAAGCGCATACCATTATTTTAATAAATAACAATTGCGTAAATTTATTTATTTATTTGTTACATTTTCTTTCACAAAATTAGGAAAGCAATGTTTAAGTCAAGCCTGATGTTAGCATACACATAAAAGAATGATCCCAGTCTCTTCCACACAGTGAGGTATACAGCTTATTAATTAAACACTGCAATCGGATCGGTACTCGCTATCGGCCGATATCCAAAGCCCAGATATCAGAATCAATATCGGGACTGAAAAAGTCGGATTGCTGCATCCCTATTCACATTGTTGAAACTGGTTTCATACAACAATGATGCCTGAGCTTGCGAGACAGATTGGCATTGCAGTCCTGTGTTTGCACTGGAAGCGATCCCTGTCTCGTTGTTGTTCAGCATGAGTCCATCCTATTTTGCAGGGTCACGAACTACTAGGAGAGCATCGTTGGCTGGTTCGGAAACTTTTTCAGCGGTATTTTCAACCAATTTGATGACCTGCTCCAGAGAATTGGAACTGAAATAGAAATGGTGCATATGAGATGGCAACAAGCAATTATCCCTGTTTTGGCTCCACAATTGGCTCTCGCCTGGTCGCTGCTTGCATTGCATCAGAGAACATTTGTATGAAGTTTCCCCTTTCTTTACTTTCCACTGTAGTGTTGCTGGATGCCTTTTGAGTCTCTGTAGCTCAGCAGCCAGTGCCGGGCTGCAATGCCAAGCCCCATTCCCAGTGAATAGCAGCCTATCACAGTCCCAGTTTTTGAGTCTGTAGGGGTGAAACTCCAGTGTTGAAGAATAGAATTTATACTGCAAAAGTTAAATGTATTTTTATTTCGAGTTGCTTTGGATATGGGTCTTATTTATTGCTAAAGGTGTAAGGCCCACATAATATAATGAAAATTCTGTCTGTGTTGCTTTTTTTTCTGTGCTGTCTTTTGTTGGTGATTTCAAACCCAGATTATTTGCTCTTTATTCCGCATGTGAGCCTGAGAAAGCTACTGGTTACTACTGTGGTTCTCAGATGTCATTCCTCTGGTTTCACCAAGTGAAAGTAACTGGAAGTGAGAAGCTATCTTCATTTTCACCGGCCAGAAAATGGCTCTTGCTGAGTGGCACATTATCACTCTGCTGACCAGGTGTACTTAACATAAGCAAGCCTTCTAGCTGTCTAAGTGAGACATCAAACGCCTTTTCCTGCACATTAAGCCATTTTTGATGAATACAAGCGCGTGCATTCAACACAGAGAGCTTCTCTAAGAAAAACAGCTTCTGATTCCGATTTGAATGTATGAAAATGCACAATGTTTAAAGAGAGGGTGTAACAGTTCAGTTTGACTACATTTTGGCATGAAAGCCAATATAGGGTTTGAAATATTTGATCATGTTTTACCATTTTGAGATACTTCTTTCATTCAGTTCACTTCTGTGATATAGCTTGCCCCTTTTTTTTTATTATAAGTTTGATAAATGTACAAGACATAGCATCGTGTTTACAGTTCATGAACTTGAATTGAGTGAGCAGGCAAGCATTTACTGTCTAACTCAAGGACCATCTGACAGGATTCATGGTTGTTGATAGACACCCCTTGACTTTTTCTGTGATCAAACCCATGACCTTTCAGTAATTGGATGGTATCTGAAACCACTAGGTCACCCTGTTCACGTGATGATACTCCCAGTCACCCTAGATCTCCATCCCCCCTTGATTTCTCCTGTGCACAGTATTATGAACTGACTTAAGGAATAAAACATCAGCAGTAGTTATTATGTAGCCTGTTGCCTCTCCAATTTTCTATTTCTCTAATTTTTTAATCTTTAAATGTTGCCTTATTTCCAGTTTTTAAACCCTGAACTTGAGGTTAAGATGTTTTTGCAGTGTTGTATATATATTTTATAGGTGCACTGAGTGGCTGCTTGCATAACAGTATGCAGAATCTTTGACTTTGGGAATATTTCAGGTATTTGTGAACATTTTAGCATATTGCCTTAATTCTCATCAACGTGGCTCCCGGGAGAGTCCTCAGGAAAATCTTCAATTATCTTCTCTTTGCAAAGTCCTGAAATGTACAAACCTAAAATATGGAACTTATATGATTACACACTTTCACATATGCACAGACTCAGTCTTTCACACATGTTGCATTCATTTACAAATGAATTGAAAAGGTAATGGAATGGAATGGATGGAAATTTGATTACGATTGTATTTCTAAATGTGCTTTGGTTGATTTAGACTGTCTGAGAAGTGTGCTGTTGTGAGATAATTAGATCAATTATGTGTACTCTGGCATTAGTAGGTTGACATGGCTGTCCAACAACGGCCCTGAACACTGAGCACCTGCCTCTTTTCATCTCTGACTGGCTTTGCTTCTCTTTAGCCTAGCTGTTCCCTTTCTGTCTATCACAGTTTTGACCACTCCAGCACTCTGACACTTCTCACACTTCTTCTTTTCTCTCTCCCTCTCCAGATAACTCTCATACGTCCCTGACACAGATACAGTAGGCCTTTGTAGAGAACGATGCAGTGTGCACTGTCCTTCACTTGATGATATGCTCTCTAACAATAGAGCTGGTGGGATACACCTTATACAAAATGTGAAATATATATGACAACATATGTCGAATCAGGGCTCGGAAATCTCAGAAATCTTTATCATCTATTCTGTGATGTTTATGGAAGAATGAGATTGGATCTGCAATACAGAATGTCTTTTTCATATTCAGAGGGTGTGTGGAACGGAAGGTATTTCACTTACTAAAGGCTGATCTATAGAAGCAATGTTTCTTACAGACACTGTAAGAGAATGGAGGCTCATGGTTTTACACTGAGGAATAAAATTATGAGAATATGCGATTTGTGCAGCAGTAAGGGTTTGTTGTACCCTTGGTGAAAAACACAATTCTTTGTATGAAGTTTAATGAGAGATTGGATAGATTATTTTGATGCCACAGATGTAAATGTGGAGTGAATAGGATAGTTTTAGTCTTTTCATCCTGCGGGGTAATAAATCATTTGGACTTGTATGAAAATATAATAAATAGAAAACGGAAAAATGAAAGTTTAAATATCAGTATCACATACACATCTTAATCAACACAGTGAAATTTAAAACACATCAGCATCACTTATTCTCAGACTCCTGCACCAGAGTCACCACATTTCAGAGGTACAACAGATGCAGCTTTGCCAATGCTTTGGTTATGCAGTTCTTTCCCTTATACAATCTTACATTTATACACAAGGTTCCTTATCACTGCCTGACATATGGGTACATTTATGCTGACAAGCATAAGAGTCACAGTGTAAGATCTTTGCACACACAATAACATCCCCATGGCATCATTGTTAGCAGCTGTAAGTCTCTGCATAGTGCTCTTTTTGTACCTACACCATAACTGAGCAGGAGGCTTCAGTAATCCCTGAATACTGAGATCTTGACATTAGCTTAGCACATACAAATTTACATACAATCTGCTCTGAGTCTGAGCAAACAGTGTAATGTATTTTTTTTAACATACAGTAATCAACATATATTTCTATTATCCATTAAGTCATAGAATTGAAGACCAAGATAACTCAAGAAATAACTTTCCCTTTCTACCATCTTGGCATTTAATTATAATACAATTGTCATTTTTGGCATTAAGTCTTAAAGGATAGGTTCACAATTTTTCTGACGCGTTTTTCTTGCTGCAGTCATTCCTCTTGTTCATACTGACCATTAAGAGATCCCTTCATAATGCACTTTCAATTTAAGTGATGGGGGACAAAATCCTTCTGTACAAAACTGTATTTAAAAGTGTATTTGAAGCTAATATGAAGTTTCAGTCATCCAAATTAGTCAAATTAAGTCAGCATCTTTCAAAGTTAATGTCTTTTTTGTGCCAAATTCCCTCTTTTTGATGCAATCCTTCTACTGCAGCTGAACATGAAACAATATTCAATGAGACACAAAGAGGGAGTTTTTTTTTACTAAAAAGACTGTAACTGTGGAAGATATCCACTTTGTTTGACTAACTCGGATGGCTACAGTCTCACGTTATCTTCAGATAAACTTTTAAATACATTTTTGCACAAAACGGCGACTGTGGATTTTGTCCCACATCACTTACATTGTAATCTCATTTGGAGGGGATTTTCTAATAGTCAGTATGAATAGGAGGAATGATTACAGCAAGCAAAACCCACTTCAGTGTTCATATAGGCACCTGAGTATTGTTTTAAGACAGACTTGGAAAATTGTGAACCTATCCTTTAAGCATGATCTCAACATCGGTAATACCACAAAGAGGGAAAACTATCAACCTATCTGTGTACAAAACATATATTTAAACATGTATTTAACTACCTTGACAAGTCATCAATGTACATGTTAAACAAGAGTACAGATATCCCACCCTGCCTAACCCCAATAATGGCATCAAAGTTGAATACAGCACTCCCCCATCTAGCCTATGTGGTCTGATCAGTCATACTCTCTTTACACTCACTTTATCATGATAAACACAATACCTATTTGAAAAATCTTATTTTTAGGTGTTGGGAAAAAAAATGCAGGAAAAGCCATATTGCACCCATTCAGCAAACCCATTATGACACAATCCACACTAGAGCTATAGATAAAGTGATTTCCAGTTTTCAGCGGCAGCATGGCTGTTGCTAGGTAACTTGTTGTCCTGTTCCTGTCGACTGGTCATCTCAACACGGTGATGTCGTCGAGGTCACTGATGTATGATTGAAGCAAAAACTTTCCCTGACGCGCAGAATGGACAATGATATGGTTTCTATAGCACAATGGGTCTTATTCAACGAGCTACTGCATGACTCATTCAAGGACACTAAGGCAGAGTAACTTACAGCTGATGAGCCTTCATGCGCATATAATGAGTCCTCTCAGTCTACAGGTTGGCTTGTAAATATTCATGCTTGGGATTTGGACCTTGGGGTCAACACTGGCTGAGTTTGGTTCTTCTGTTAAGGCAATCATCAGGCCAAGGATTATGATCATAAGCATGTGATGTTCACACACACCTTCTGTAATGAGGAGACATTCTGCATTCTGAGGCTTAGCGTATGAGTGAAAAAGAACAAGCACAATATTGAAACAATGACCATTTATTTATATACAAGTGTCACATTTTGTGTTATGCATGCTTGCACTGCAGAGATGTTCTTTTTATCCACTGGGATTAACTGATAGAAGAGATTTCCGCTCACTTAGATCTATGCAGTGTTTCACTTTGTTTTGAGCTTTTAGACCAAATGCGCAAATAAACAAACAAAGCTCAAATGAACAAACAAACACTGCATAGATCTAAGCTTGCAGAAATCTCTTCTATCAGTTTGGACTCATTGTTGCTTCCAGCACTTTAGCAAAGATTTCGCCAGGTGGAGTGATGGTCAACCTGCATTATCTAAAAGAGATTCATTAAAATATATGATTATTGCTAAACCATTAGACAATGACTTTCAGTTTTTACTTTAATTACATCATGAAAGTCTCCTGTTTTCCCTATTTGACTTGTCGTAATGGACAGACATGCTTGTACTCCACTCTCTGCATCTCCCTCTCTCTCTCTTTTGATGATTTTCTAAGTGTGACCTCATTGTTCACTTCATTAAATTGAAAGCCATAAATTCAACCCCCCTCATCCCAAACCCACATACCCACATGCAGCCTACATACTCACACATGCACACACTCACATACGCTCCCTATTTATCAGGTGTGCCTGGTGACAGCTTCTCGGTTGGTGCTGGATTTACAACCTAAAAATGCACTGCTGGTGTGTGTGTGTGTGTAATTGTGGGTGTGTTTGTGTCCTGCTCTGATAGTGTGGAGAGGAAAGATGTAGTGAAAAGAGGGAATAAGATGTAGATAAATAACCGTTTTAGAAGATTCTTCCTTTCCTGGGGGCGGTGTGTAAGACTGAAAAAGAGTAAAGTAGTGAGAGGGAGAGAAAGTGGGAGATACAGGGAGAGAAAGGGAGAGACAAGGGGAAGAGAGAAAGTATCAGAGCAGGCAGTGTAATACTTAGATTTAGTCCATCTCACTCAAAATGGCTGCACACCACAGTCTATCACTGCTTTATCGGAGCCTACACACAAACACCTATGACCACTCACACACACACATGGTGCAATGGAGTGCAGTAGATTGCATCCAAATCACCAGTATCTGTAAGTAACGGGAACTGATGGCTAGGGGCCACAACCGCTTCACCCCTTAAAAACCAGACGACACATTAATATCCCACTTCGATGTGCAGTGGTGCCACGGATATTTCTCTCAGAGCTGTTTAAAACTCAAAAATTCATGTTTTCTGTATCACTGGTTACAAAACATTTTTCCCTTATTGCCTGGATCACTTAAAGGGGACATTTCATGCTTTTTGTGATTTTTTTTTTTTTTTTTTTTTTGTTCTTATTTTTATACTGTTATGATGTCGAATGTCTATGTTAAGCATGGTCAAAGTTCCAAAACTTGAGGTGAACATTATGTAAAAATGCTCCCTGCAAATCAAAAGCCCAGGTTTCAGCCTGCTCTGAATGCTACGTTTGCAAAGTCACCTCTACTTCCTCTGTGTGATGAAGCCACATTGTTTGCATATGTCCACAAAAGGCTATCCTTTCAGTAGCCTTTGTTGCTAAGGTTGTTGCTAAGGTTGTTTCATGAGTTTTTTGCATTGTCCACTCTCATATTTTTGATAGGATTTGGGCTGGAACATGTACAGATGTATATTTGAGAAGCTGACATTTTCAGTAAAGAACGAGAAAAAGATGTTAATAAGTTACAACATCTGTCATGGTTTGAAAATGATTGAATCCTTACCAAACAAGGCTTTCAATAGTTCATGGTAAATGTCAAAAAGACATGTGTGTACAGCAGAAGACATCACTTCTACTCAATTTCTCAAACATTTCTTTGACATACAAGGTTCCTGCATGACATCGGGGGAGGTCTGACGGTGGTGAAATCACCAAAGCAAACTTTTAGGAACGAAGAAAAATGGGGACATATTTCCATCAGTCACAGGACGTACTCAGCATGCGGAGTACTATAATACCCTTCAACATGAGCACAAAAAAAAAATGTTTTCAGAGTGTCAGAGAAACCTCTTATCACCAGTGGCTGAATTTTGCTCATGCTGGGTTTGTGCAGGACATTGACAGTCATGCCATTCCTTCACTCTTCCTCTTTTCAATGAGATGGCATCTGTATCTATCCCCACAATAACCCAGGGAAACACTCCTGATGTTGTCTGCCATGTGTGAAACTAATCAGAGCCTAAACCTCTGTGTGTGTGTGTGTGTGGGTGTGTCTGCTTGCTATAGCCACTGGCACCTTGTTGCAAACTCAGTGATGCTGCCTCTTGCTGTACATCCCCCCCCCCCCCTTCACACAGACAGACACACATCCACACACTCATATACAATCTGTCTGTCTGCATACACACCCCACAAGCAACATTGCTTGTACACAGGCAGCTGGTGACAAACAAATATTCTCTCAGTTGTAGAGTGTGTGGGCATAAATGTGTATGTGTTTGCAAAATGGGAATCACTCTATCGTGTCGGCAGCAGCCGCCTTCCCGCCCTCCGGCACTGTGGCTCCTGATTGGATATCTCATTAGTCAATTACCTCATTAGTGGATGTCCCGTTGAGGGACTGTGCCTCGCTGACAAAAAAATAAATAAATCCGTCCTTTTGTTTTGCTTGGCCGCTGTTCTTCACAAGCCTTCTTTCAAAATGGGATTCCTAAATTCCACCATTGCCCTTAAGCCGCTTGCTCATTTACAGCTTCGACCGGTTTATGCCAGTCCCTGATGGACTTAAGTCAAATAGTCAGAATACACATCTGGCAGGTTCCTGTCAGTACCCTGCTGTGAGAAGGTCGATGCCCCACTGTTCCTGAGCAGTGCTACTGCATCTGGAGGGAATCTTGTCCGTAGCAAATATGCTTGATATTTGACATGAGTTAAGCATCCTGTCACTCAGTGGCATTTTAGCATTAAGCAGTACATAAAATCAACTACCTGAGTGTCTGCTTAATGGCCAGTTTTTGTTAACTATGGCTTACTTGTCAGTTTGGAGGGTGGATAAATTAAGAAGAGGAATAGAGAAATTTTTTGAGCAAGCATGAGAATGCAAGCAGATTTTTTTTCATTATGGAGGTGACCCTGTGTCATTCATTGTTTTTCCAGTGTGTATAATATTTTTGAGTTAAAAGGACAACTAACATTCCGAAAATGGACAATGGTTTTTGACAAATCATAGTTGAATGGGCTTTCAGCCTTAAGGAGTGAAGTGCTTGTTAGATGGTCAAACAGTATCGGGAACTACCTTCCCCCTTACCTACCTGACATCGAAATTGGGATTACTGTGTCTGCTACCAAAACCGATAATCCAAAAATTACTCCTACTTTACTGGGGGATTGGCCAGGTGTGTGGAGGAGAGAGATGGCTGGATTTAAACACCTCTCTCAAGCCCTATTTTACTATCTTCACGCAACTTCTGTCAATTTTCTTATGCGCAAACTAGTGTGAATGCCTTCCAGGGGAGACTGTCCCAAAATGTGTGTATGCTGTTATCCCCATTTGAATGATGTCTCAGCTCTCTCTAAGAAAACTTTGGCCTTTCGACTATGTCTAATAACACGTTTTGTTTCAATCTTTACTCCAAGTTTAACTGGTTAAATATATAAAGCAAGGCAATATTATACAGAGATCCAACAAGTAAAATCACTCTCAAATTGCGAATCAGCAGCTCATGATTATATAATCCAACCAAAATTTTGACAAATCTGAGAGAGACTGCACCTGACAATGTGAAATGTTAGTGATAAAATATTATTAAACTCATATTTCTAATGTCTCTGTTAGCTTTTTTTATACAAAGGAAATGTTTTATTTCTGCCTGAAAATACGATTGTCATTTTATGGAAACAGAAGGACAGAGCTGCTCTTTCATGCACGTCAGTAATGAATTCCCTTTAAGCTTTGCCTGCTGCACTGTGCTCTCTCGCTTCAGGAGAACTCTAAGACATGACAAACACAATACAAGCGTAATCTGTGTAAAAAGGTTGTTTAAAGATTTGGCTTGTTTCATTGTTCCCTTCACTATTACAACAATAAGGATTTAAACTCAGCCGTCAGCTTCAAGATCCAAAGAGACGGGATGTGTCATCTCAAATCATATAAACAACACTGATTGCTGGGATCAGAGCATTTGTGCAGTAATGGATACAAATAAATAGGCTTTTGATAAAATAAAGATCATATATGTAGGTTGAAACAAGGGTAACACTCTGCAGAGGTTTAAAATAGGGATAAACAAGGACAAGTTGACAAGTTCAGTTCTGTCAACAGCATTACTTTGAACAAGACACTGACGCCGCTACCTGCTTGCAATATATAAGCTGCTCCAGATAAGGCTTAATATACAGAACCATATGTAAAGTATGTAATGTGAACCTTAGTTTCCTGGGTTTCTAAGACATGCTGGAATACATTACATCTGCCTGTTCAGTATGTCTACTTTTTGGGGGTAACTGCAAAGAGCCATTGAGGAAAGTAGATTACTAATGCAAGTCTCTCCAGCTCTATACAAGCCCGACCATCTCATTCCTTCTTATTTTCTCTCCACATGTCTCTTTCTCCTCCCTCTCTCTCTTTCTCTCTTTCTCTGTCTCACACATACATATTCATTGCATTTTTTTGGACACAAACTCTTTCCCTTCGCTCCATATCTAGAATTCTCCAACCTGAATGCTTTTGAACATTTTCCCTTCACCCTCTTTTCTCCATCCCTCCCTCTACCATCCTTTCACTCTTTTCTCCTTTTTTCCCATTACAACTTTCAACATCTTTCTCCCTCTTTTCTGTTTCTCTTTTTTATTCCTCTCTTACTCTTTTGCTTCACTCCTCTTGTTTAATTGCCTTGCTTCTCCTGTTTGCGCCCTCCCTTCTCTCTCGGGTCCCTCTCCTTGTCTTATCCTATATTCTTCCCTCCTGCTTCTTCACACCCTTGTATATCTCCTACCTCACACCCCTCCTCTCCTCTCCTCTTCAGCTCCCCTTTTCCCTCCACTCTCCTCCCCTGTTCTTTCTCCTCCAGTGTGTCTCTCTCTCTCAGGACATGGACCTCACACATGGCTTATTGATTTCTGAAAGCAAGAACACACAGATGCACAGCCACTGTAGGACCCACAAATCTGCACAGAGGCTTCGAGACACATATGCAGTTAGGTATGTGCATATATACAGTGGTTACAGTATGCATGCAGCAGCCGTGCGATGAATGTTTAGATGATCCCAAAATGATTAACGCCGGGGTTTATTATGGGGGGGGCAGGAAAGAGAGAGAGAGAGAGCGAGAGAAGAGGAGGAGGAGGGAGACAGAGAGAAGGTGCCTGTAGATGGCAGAAGAGTGCTTTGAGGGAACGTGTGGGAGCATACACACACACACACACACACACACACACACACATTCAAGCACACAAACACTCACTCTCTCCCACACTTATTCTCATTAACCCTCACACAGGCACATTTATCTAGCTACACCTGTGAGGATATTTCACCGCCTTACAGAAATTCCCTAAACTGATTTCAGCCCAGTACGCATACATTGCCCCCACAATCTTTCAGCACACACGTGCACACACACACATACACACACACAAACACTTTAGATCAGACTGATGATGCACTCAGACTGAGAATGAATGATCAAGAAACCAAGAGCAGTGACACTGATTGAACACAATGATTAAGATTTGGGAGTGAAATTGACCAGTAACATGACTGGTTTCCCAAAAGAAGTTTGGAAATTTCCCTTTGTGACGAGGCTCATTCTGAAAGCCTCCTTTCAGAACATTTGACTTATTTAAACTTATATCATATTGATATTATTTATGGTGATATTTTTTCATTTTAATTTTTATCAAATTCAATCAATATATAAATACTGTTTCAAACTGTACTGTTTCAAAGATTATTTATTTCTGTGCATGTCTCAGGCTGGAAATGACTTTAATTTTATTAAATGTAATAACAATTGGCTCTCAAAAAGATAACAACATAACATGATACTATGAAGATGGAAGATACAGAAACCAAGTAAAAGCTTGACTGACAAAAAAATTAACAAAGAAAAGTCAAACTTGACACTGGCATTCAGGTTGATTTTAATTGTTTTTGATGCTGATATTCATTCAGGTATTTACTATCATTATAATCTCAGTGATACAATAATCAGCCAGAGTAATTAAAACTCACCCTGTCTACCAATCAACTGGGTTGGATTATTCAAAAACTATGCCCACTAAACTTTCAGCTCTCTAAATCATATGGCTTCAAGATCAAGGACTCACCATCATCTCAAGTCTGAACACGGTCCATTCATAACCTTGGAGAAAACCACATGCCATGCAGCAAGAAACGGATGGTCGGAGATGGGTTCTGATGCGATGGCTTCCTCTGAAGGTAAATAGAAAAATAGATGTATGTGAAAAACAGATACCCAGACACTTGATTCAGTAGTTAAAACAAGCTTAGAGAGTCTCAGAATCAAACCTCCATATCAAATTTCTTTGTTCATTGTGCAAGAACTAATGTCAACGATCCCATTTCTGTCTCTTCTTATGGAAGCTCTGCTGTTCTGAGAAAGAATTCCACAAATATTAAATCCCGTTCACCTTACACCATGAAAATGTAAGCTGGCAAACTCTAGTTTCCCGTTATGACTATTTCCCAGTCTTGTCGTCTTGTGTAGCATATTAAGTGTGCAGCAGTACTTTGAGTTCTCGTTGTTATTGACTTGAAAGCTACTTTACCATTTTCTCTTTTTTACTTGAAAATCTATACGCAATTTAATTCTTTTCCTCAGTATTTTTGTGACAAAAAAGTGAAGCTTTGACTGATAAAAAAAAGGAAACAAGCAAATTACAACACTTTTATCATCATATTGCTTTCCATGAAACTGAAATATGTGATATTTGAGTTTGAGGTGACAGAGAATATAGGTTTCTTTACTGCTTCCCTTCCCTTATCCACTGAGTTGTAACTGAACGCAGGCTCTAATGCATTCTTCGTATGAGATTTTTTTATGACTAGCTATAGAGATGACGGCAAAAAACCCAACAATGTCAATCCAAGAAATTTCTTGGATATATGGAGTTGCCAAGATGTGACATTTAAAGCTCAGTGAGCATAGATGAGCTGTTTCAACAATATGATAATTATTATGCATAATTATTCATTGTATATTCATTGGTATGAGTAATGAATCAACTGGTTTGTAATTATTTGGAATGTTGTACAAATTATTAATATGGTAATCATCCTATGTTGACATAATGCCTTTGCAATTTTTTGCCCATGTGACTGCATTAATATCAAAGTTAAAGGACCAGTGTGTAAGATTTAGCGGCATCTAGCGGTGAGGTTGCAGATTGCATCCAACTGAATACCCCTCCATCTCACCTTCCAAGCATGTAGGAGAACCTATGGTGGCTTCTAAACTCATGAAAAACTCAAAAGGCCCTCTGCAGCGCCAGTATCTGATTTGTCCATTCTGGGCTACTGTACAAACATGATGGTGCGACATGGCGGCCTCTGTGAAAGAGGACCTGCTCCCTATGTAGTTATAAAGGGCTCATTCTAAGGTAACAAAAACACAACAATTCTTATTTTAATGGGATTATGCACCAATTAAAACATACTTATGAATGTTATATTCCATTTCTGCCAAGTCCATTCCACTAGATGCCACTAAATCTTACGCACTGGTCCTTTAAAACGCTGATCAGTTGGATTGTGTTTTGAATTTAATTGTGAATTGCTGCTAAACGTACACAAGTATTGGCTAAAAAATCAATTAGATGCCACCAAGAACTCTGGAGTGTCTATTCACAGGACAAATAGTTACGCTCAAGTGTCAGTGTCTATCATTTAACACCAAATTCCAAACTCTTCCTTGTATTGACTTAATTTCAGAAGACAAATGGAGCAATAAGAGATGACTGGCAAGCCATTATTGGTTGGTCTATGTGATTGATCATTGGACATATAGCTCACCGCATTATCTTACAGAAAGGAAGTATTCTCCTTGTGTGGTTTTTCTTTTATTTTAGACTTGATTTCTGACTTTAAATCATTCCCTCTTTGTTTTGAACAAATTTGGACTTCCTTTGGTAAAGTTTTGGCAGCCCACTCCTCAGTGCCAGTGGACGCCCATGCATTTTGTCCTTTCCAAATAGCTGCAATGGCACAGAGTATCCTCTGCTTAGCTTGATGTTCAAAATAAACCAACATCCACCCAAACAACAACCTAGTTTTTACAGGGGGTCCATTTTAGGCTATTATTTCCGACCAAAAGCACGTGAATAGAAGCGGGAGCTTACGAGGAGTACTTGAAGGCAGCATCTCTGTACCGGCGGGGAGAAGGAAGAGACGCACCAGCCGCTCCACCGGGAGGAAAGACCTGAACCAATACACCAAGCAGAGGGGATGATACACGTCTCCTCTGGTTTCTGACAACAAGAAGGATTGTCATTTTATCTTTCCTCGTCGGACTTCCAGAGAGAACTAAAAGAGGACTGTTTCTACACAGCATAGCAGGCTGGTTTGGCTTGTTTGGTAAGGAAATTAAAAAGAATGACTGGTGGTGATGCAGCTTATTTGAAAAAAAGAAGTCAAATGAATGAAAGAGTGACGAGAGAGTGATTAATTTCTCTTCTTTCAGGGGATAAAGATGCTAAATTTTCCTCGCCGTTGAGAGAAAAGGAGGAGAAGAGGAGAAAAAGAAGAGGAAGATTGGACAGACGCACGAGACGAGACGGAGGAGAGGAAGGGTATCCGGCCGGGGGAAAAAAAAGAAATACAGAAAAGATATCCCCTGTCAATTTTTGAAATACCAGGGGAACAGAAACAGAGAAGAGGGTTTTTTTAAAGAGAGAAGCGGAGGACAGGAGACACATACTGTGCAAAACGGCACGAAAGGAGAGACATATAAGGAGGGGGGAAAGCCAGAGAGTCTGTATAGAAAGAGGGATATTTCAGAATGAAGAGGGAATGCAGATCGGAGGAAGTGTGGATTTGAAGCTCTACCTCCCTCTCTATCACTCTTTTGCACGGGAACGGGACGGAATAGAGAGATATTGACGACAAGCATCGCTAAAACCCAGTGGAGAGTGGATTTAAAAACAGAGACAACCTGTGCGCCCGTCCCTTCTCCTCTTGTGTTTCTGTGCTTTTCACTCTGTGGATGTTGACTGAAATCATTTTTTCGGACATGAAGGATTTATCTAGTCTATGTTAGAAGGAGGAGGCAAAGAAAACGCACGCGTCCCCCCTCCTCTCCTCCTCCTCCCTCCCCCCTTCTCTCTCTCTCCCTCTCTCCCTCCGTTTTCTGGATGTGAAGCAGCATGCGGCCCGGTGAGAGCTTAGAGGGCTCGCGCTCGGCTCGCGGAAGATGTATTGATGCTAATAATATTACTAATAGCGGCACGGAACGCTGTCTCGCGCACCCCTCGTCGGCAAAGAGGAGGATGACAAGGGGGACGACGAAGAGGAGGATGAGAGGGATGAACGAGGGGATGACGGACGGAGGAATGACGGTGATGCGCTGTTTTCTGTGGAGTCTCGTTCTCTGCTCGCTCTCCTCGCGCGCGCAAGGTAAGGGGATGCGACACGCGCACGTACACACACACACACACACACACACACACACACACACACACACACACACACACACACACACACACACACACACAAGCGCACACACACACACAGTTACACAAGCGCACTCACACGCAGTGACATAAACACTCTCACCCACGCGCGCACAGTCACGGATTGGGTGAGACTGGTTGCTGAGTTTTTTTTTTTTGTTTTTTTTTTTTACTGCAGTCAAAAGAAAGATGCTGCTTCCTCTGTGCGTGTTAGGGTACGTGTAAAAAGAGGAGAGTTGGTGTGTGTGTGTGTGAGAGAGGGTGTCTGCGTGCGCGTGAGGATGTCTGTGAGGTGTCTGTGCATGTGTGTGAGTGAGAGGAGAGGTGTGCGTGTGGGCGCGCGAGGTGCGTGCATGGAGTATGTATGGTGTGATGCGGAGGAAAGCGGAGAAATATAAATTGGCTTACAGGGAGGATGAAGGGAAAGAGGTAGAGAGGAATAGAACCAGCAACAGCCTCTTTCCCTCTTTCCTTATTTTTCTGCTTGCTTCAGTTTGCGCTCCCCCCCCCCCCTCTCTCTCTCTCTCTCTCTCTCTCTCTCTCTCCCCCTCTCTCCCTCTCTCCCCATCCTTCTCTTCAATACAGCCATTGAGCCGGTAGCCAATAAATATTCTTGCGGTAGCTCTTGGGCTGTGGCAGCGAACGTGAGCTGCTTATACCAAAGTGTGTGCGGGAGAGTGTATGTCTGCTGAGTGTGTGTGGGTGCGTGCATGTGTGTGTGAACGTGAGTTGTTTATAGTGATGAGGCCCAAGCCTTACACAGCATTTTCTTCACCAAATTTCTTCCCCTATGCCCATTTATTAATTTTCTACTGTATTTCAGTCAAAAGATGTTATATAATGGTGGTGTCTCCCCCTTCTTCTCTCTCTCTCTCTCACACACACACACACACACACACACACACACACACACACACACTTTCTGTCCTTGTCACCCCCTTCCCTCTCTCTCTCTCTCTCTCCCCCTCCCTCCCTCTTGTCCCTGTCTTTCTCCCCCTGTCTCCTTTCTTGAGTGAAATAAAATGTTAAAATATTCACAGTATAGCACGCTCTCTCTCCCGCTTTCTCTGCCTGTCTGTATCTTGCTCTTCCTCTACTTTCCATTTTTAGTTTCTCTTTATGATCCTGTTCAGAAATGCTGTATGAACTCGCACATTCACAAAAACACACTTACACGCACACATACATGCACATATACACTCTTGCAAACACACCCAGTGCTTTGTCAGGTGAGGCTTCTGTGGCATTCGAAACTAACTGACCATTGATCACTGCATCTTGAGACAAGGAAGAGAGAGGAGGATGGAGTATAGAAGAGGGAAAAAGAAAGAGGATGAGAGAAGGGAAATTGGACGGGTGGAAATGGGCTTATAAAGAGGTAAGGCAGGAAAGAGGCAGAGAGAGAGAGAGTGAGTGACAGAAAGAGAGGAAACAAGTTTAGAGACACGTACAGAAACAGGACCGGGTCTCTACAAACACACACCAAGGTCTATGAGCTTTTGATAACACATAGCCTGGCTGATTTTGTCAGAAAACCTGCAAAAACTATGGATTTGCGAGTAGAAAGGGGGAGACTGAGATTGGAAATTGTACAAGAACAGAGAGGAAAACTCAAAAAAGCCAGACTTTAAGAACCATTTGTCATTGTCAATGTAAAGTCTGCATGATCCTCCGGTGTAGGGAGATCGTGTGTAGGCTGACTGAGCAGAAATACTATGGATTTCTATAGTGATTAAACAAATCGGCACAGGGAATGTCTAGACACTTGGCTTTGCACCATCACTGACCGCAGGACTGTAGTTTCTCTCTAAAAAAAAAATCAGGAATCTGCAGCCTATTTCGAAAGTTTTTTTTTTCATGGTTTTATTTGATGGACGGATGAGAGATTGTGATTTTTAGGGTGTCGAACGAACAAAGACAAGACAGGTGGCATTCCTTCAGGCACAAAAGATCTCATTTTAAGCCCTTTGGGACACACATCCTGGCACTGATCTCCTCATGGCTGTCTGTCTGTGAGAGACCTCATGGTATCAGATATTTTTAAACTCCTCATGGCATAAGCGTGGTTTATTCAAAGCTGGCCGAGGAGCGGTTTTAGTTATATGTAAATAGCAATGAAGACTAATAAAATGTCATTGATATAGAAGTTGGCCAAGCAAGCAAGCAAATAAAAAGAATCGAGGCTGAACAAAAATGGAAATAAATGTGTAATTAAATGTCCCCTTGATCTATACTGACATTTTGGGGACTAAGGCTTTAAAAGGAGGCTGGAAAATTAAAACCAGCCAACAGCCAAATGCTGTTAAATTTTGGCTGTGGCTGGTAAATTAGTCTACTCTACTGGCCATTGGCAGGTAACCAATCATTGTATGGACCTGCAATTCCATTCTAAAAAACAATCTAGCAGGTAAAATAATGAAAAAGGTGATAATGGATTCACACGCTGCTCTAGCCGGTGGTCAAAAATGCTAATTTCTCAACTTGCTTAACACATTTGACTCAAAGATACAGTGTTAGTTCCAAAGTACAGTAGTAGCATCTGCTATCATAAAGCAATACTGTGTTTTAATTGAGGAGTCTGTCTTACACAAAGTGGTTTTGTATTAAAATGAGGACAAGAGATTGTTCATGGAGAGGGCTGATGAAAAGTTTAAGCACTCCTTTGGACCCTGTCTGTATATCTGACAGGTAATTGTGGAAGTCTTACTCGTACTTTTCTACATTTTTGAATGCCTTGAATGATTTTAAAAAATGCACAATGTTGAACTTTCACCTCATATAAAGTTTCCCTCTACAACAGATGCTGAAAAATTGCAGTACTTGTCCTCTGCTCTTTTCTCCCCTGATCCCCTCTGTTTCATCTGTTCTCCTCTCTTCCTCGTCCTCCTCGCTGCTCCCCTCAGCTTAACTCTACCTCTCCTCTCTTCCCTCCCCTGTCTCCTGCTCCTCTGTTTTCCTCTCCTCTGCTCAGCACTTCTTCTCTGCTCTCATCTCCTTTTCGGCTCCCCCTCTCCTCTTGTCTGTCAGATTTGTCCCGTGGCTCCGGAGGCTTAATTTACTCACCAAACATACTAAATCGCACATGTGCACATGCATGCAAGAAAAAAACAAAAAAACAAAAACCCACACACATTTTTCATTGTGTCCCAGACCTAAATGTATTCTGGGATACATTCACCTTGTAAGAATCAAAACGAGATCTGTGTCCAACCTCACAACCTGCACCTTTGCAACATGTCCATATTTGAGCCTCTTTTTAACACCATCCATGAGATTAACCTCATCTCAGATTTTTACTGACAGCATAGATTTCACCAGCACTCAATCAAAACACAAATCAATCATCTAGCACTAATTATATATTAGACAGCCGGGTAATCTATTTCTGGTCATTGGTGGGGTGAGGAATCGCAACTGGTTCTACTGATGGCTAGTTTTCAGCATGTGACCAAGCAATTAACCCAGAAGGCTAAAAATAGCTAATTTAATTTATATTGACAAGCCATGGAAATGTAGTGCTTTGTTCTTGCAACATGGCTAAATTGAAATTTATCAGTCATCCCTTGGTAGCGTCTAGTAATTTAATGCTGGTCATCAGTGTTAAATTGAACAGGCTGTCAGGCGCAGTGGAATGGTCCTCCAACCAGGTTTTATAACCCATCACTGGATATCAGAGATTGATTGGTGCAGTGTAGTGCTCTGATGCTGATTATAAGTCATTGATTGATGTTGTCCATTAGCATGCCACTGCTAATCATTTACCCGGTTTAGTATTTTGGTAATAATTTTCGACTGTCAGTTATCGATTGATATTCTACGTACCATGAATACTATGGGTTACTGGTGAGCTTGGAGGCAAATAATGATTCCAGCACGGACAAACACAGCATCTTTTTGTCTTTCTCTGTTACATGTGTGCACACATTTACTCTGTTAGTACACTGCTACACACACACTGAGGCAGACGAGCACTGTCACGCTGAACATTAGCGCAAGACTTTCTGCCACACATTTAATCCTGTGGCTTATGGTTGGTTTCTCAGGGAGGGAGATGTGTCTGTCGCACAGTCAGCCTCTTGATCATATAAATACTTGTGACTTACTGAGGGAGAGAGAGAGAGAGAAGGGGGCATGATGAGGGGAGGCGAGACTGAGAAAAAAGAAATTGGGAGAGAGTAAGGCAGTCGGGTGTGTGTGTGTGTGTGGTTGGGGGTTTTAACATTTGGAATTTCACCCACATTCATCCCTGGGCATTAATATTAACAGCCTCTCACCTCTGTCCTCTCATGCATCTTTATTCTTTTATCCCTACCTCACTCTCCGCTTTTGTGTTTTTGTGTTTTTATGCATATACTTATTTTATCAATTATGTACTGTTGTTTCATTCTCACCTCTGTCCTCTCTTCATCTGTCCCTCTTGACTTTCATTCACCTAATCCTCTCATCCATTGGGGCGGCTGTGGCTCAGGAGGTAGAGCAAGTCATCGAACTAATCAGAAGGTCGGTGGCTCAATCCCCGACTCCTCCTGTCCGCATGTCGAAGTGTCCTTGGGCAAAATACTGAAGCCCAAATTGCTCCCAATGGTTGCGCCAGCACCCTGCGTGGCAGCTTGCCGCCATCGGTGTATGAGTGTTAGTGTGTGAGTAAATGGGTTTAGTGAGCAGCAGAAACATTGTAAAGCGCTTTGGATAAAAGCACTATATAAATGCTGCCATTTACCATTTTGCCATTTCCAACCTCTGTACAGTGAATTTGTAATTACTTGTTTTTTCACCCTGTTACGCTCTCCCCTCCTCTCCTCTCCTCTCCCTTCCTCTCCTCTCCTTTCCTCATCTAATTTAATACCAATGCCAGAAGTTGTGTGACATTCACATAGCACAGGGAAATGTAAGGTTCATATTAAGGATTGTACTCTGTGTCATACTTCAACTTGGCAATGACATTTTACATGTTTAACCAAAATTTTCCTGAACCTTAAGTGAATTGTTTTTAGTTCTGTAATTGTAACCTAACCGCTTTTGCCATGAGCAAGGATATCAAAGAACCATAATTGACAGTGAACATATTGCACATATGTTCAATATGAACATACATTTACATACTGAGTTAAAATCCTCTACGTACTGGCTTGTTTTTAAAAACTGTTTTTACTGCCTGCCGGAGGAATTGTTAAGTATTGTAGACCACTCTTTGTTTACAGGCACCTTCCTAGATGCATTAAAGACTGCCATGATTAGACCACTTCTCAAAAAGTCATTTATATAATTTAAATTCCTCAGTTCTTAGTAACTACTGACCCATATCAAACCTCCCTTTCTCAGGTAAGATTTTAGAAAAAGTTGTTCTTGAACACGTAAATACATTAAAAACAACAATATCTTTGAGACCTTTCAGTCAGGTTTCAGAGCCCACCACAGCACAGAGACTGCATTGGTTAAAGTGGTGGCTTCTAAGTTGGCTTAGATCATATTTTACTGGCTGGGAGTTTTTTGTTTCCGAGTGACTACTCCTCAGAGAAAACAGACATAATCTGTGGGGTCCCCCAAGGTTATTCCAGCCAAGGTTATTTTAGCCTCGATATGCTACCATATGGCGATGTCATCAGAAGGCATAAAGTTGAGTTTCATAGCTACGCAGATGACACCCAACTATACATTTCTGTATCTCCAGATGATTTTAGCCCCATTGATAGGTTGCAAGTGCAATGTGTATATGACATAGATGTGTGGATGTCCTACAACTTTCTACAGCTGAGTCAAGACAAGACAGAAATCATAATATGTGGGGCAAAAGCCCAGAGAGAGCAACTGTCTATGCACCTTTAGTCATCAGCCCTACATACCAAGGACCAGGTCAGAAACCTCAGATCAGGTTAAAAGCCTCTTATCTTTGATTCTGACATCAGTTTTGAAGCTCACATAAGAAATGTCACCAAAGTGTCCTTTTATTATCTTAGAAACATTGCTAAAGTTGGAACATTTCTCTGTCAGACTGACACAGAAAAACGAATACATGCTTTTAAAACCTCTAGGCTTGACTACTGCAATGCTCTCTTGTTTGGTCTACCTAAAAAAGCTGTTAGCCGCCTACAACATGTTCAGAAAGCAGCAGCCAGAGTACTGATGGAGACCAGACAGAGAGCACATATAACACATATTTTATAGTCATTGTATTGTTTGACTATTAGTTTTAGAATTGATTTTAAGATTTTCTTACTAGTTTTTAAATCACTGAATGGCCTGGCAACAGTGTATTTCTCACACATGCTTCTTAGATATGTACTTAGCAAGTCCCTTAGATCCTCTGCAGCTGGCCTTGTCATCCCAAGGATTTCAACAAAAATGCATGGGGAGACAGCTTTTAGCCACTGTGGCCCTGGTCTCTAGAACAGTCTTCCTGAGGACCTGAGGGACTCTACCTCTGTGGACATTTTTAAAAGAAACCTTAATACATATCTTTTTAGCCTGGCTTTACTTGAGGTGCCTCGTCATTTGTTGTGTTATTCATCTATTGATACTTCATTCTTTTATTTGTTGTTTTAGCTATTTTGTGCCTTTGCTCACCTCTGTTTGTTTGCTTTTGTTTTTGTCGGATTGTCTTTTGCTCATATGCAGTACATTGGGCTGCAGCCATTGCATGAAATGTGCTATATAAATAAAGATTGAATGATTGATTAATTGATAAATGTACACTATTACATAAAGTATGAACATACAGTGTGTGCAAAATGTGTTGGCAGTGAACATTTACTGGGTATTTTCATTATGATCTTGATAATAATCTGGGCAGCATTAATTTGCCCCCAAAGCTTATTTTCCTGATGCAAAATAGTTGCATATGAATGTAAATTTTCTTGGGATAATGGTTGCCCCTAACCCTAACAGCAAGTTTGAGTGTGTTGGTTCATATTTTTTTAATGAATCTGAAGCTTTTGATATTTTCCAACATTAGAGGGCATTGTACTGTGAGAAAGAGTTCTCACCCTGCTCTGTTTTCTATTTAATTTGTGCTCTCTTTTATGTTTTCATTGCCCAGAAATCTTCTGTATTGTGCTTTGTTACTATTGTTACTACATCTGCTGAACTGCTGTGTGTTTTGGTGTATATATTCATATTCTTGATATTTTACTGCTCTATCCTCAGTTGTTTTTTTTTTTTTCTCCATCCATCCTCCAACCCTAATCACAAAGTCTTTCCTTCTCCCTCCTCCTCCTACCAACATCAACCCATGGTGAATGTGTAATGACCAGCCTTCTTTATTTCCACATCTGTCGTCTCTCCTCTTCCCCCCTTCCTCTCCTTTCTTTCTTTCCTTCTTTTCTATCCTCAATTAGTCTTACGTGTCCTCTTCCCCTCTCCCCTCTCCCTCCATCTGCTATCCTTAGTGAATTTGTTGCACGTGTCGATTGTAATAGGTGGCTACTCACAGGGTACCACTCTGTTAATCTGTCATGTGCGTTTCATCTCTTAGCCAACAAGCAGGGAGCACATTTGATTCAGTTGCAAAGATTGCCACCCAAATGGTGTGTTTTTAGATTGCTAGAGAGCCAAAGCTACTCATGTATTTTAGATTTGTGTTTGCCTGCTATATGATTTCAGAAATGTCAGCTTGCACACAATGAGCTGGCTCTGTTATCAACAGGCTGTTAAATTGCAAGAAGTGATAATTTTCCACAGAAAATGGAATAAAGCCAGAATGCACTCCAGTTTGCAGTTCCAGCTGTTCCTGGGCCCTGTGGATCCATAACAGCTTTTTATATACAATTGCTGTTTTCCTCCAAGGTCTAGTGCAAATGTGCATTTACAGAATGGTGTCGTGAGATATAATAAGTATAATCATAATTTATCATAATTGAATACAAAGACATGGTGGCTTCCTGCAGGAGCCATTATTACAATAGCACTGCAATGGGCTAACTGTAAGGAAATTATTTTAAGTCTACAATGTATATTTTAATGTGTCTCTAGTGTATTTCTTCACTGACAGTCCAAATATTAAACAAGGTTCTGCTTAAATTGGGAAAATTAGCGGTGTTTCTCAATTACTAAGAAGGTGACTTTTGGGAGATATGACATTTCTACTGAACCCTGGCACTTTGCATGTCTTACACACACACACATACACACACGCACAGGCACACGCAATCTGTCAGTTTTCCATAGCCTCTTCATTATTTCAAAGATGATTAGAAGTAGACATGACATGAACATGTTGAGTAGGCACACACACACACACACACACACACACACACACACACACACACTTATAAATACACAAAAATATGTTGGGCACACCAAGATAGCATGTGTTACCCTGAGGGTGTGACCGCAAACATACACGCACACACATGCACAGGGACAGAAGACACAAACACACACACACAGAGACTCTCTCTGATGCGTTACGAGAAAGGCAGATGAGAAATTAACAAAGACAGACAGTCTCGTATCCAGCTGGTGCTTCCTCTCAGTGCGTGTGTGTAGGAGATATTCCAGTCTATGTAAAGAAACATGCAACATGGCCAGTATAACAGTAGGTGTTTCATTCAAGATGGAAGCTTGGAGTAAAATATGAAATAGTGTGTATATATAGGAGGATAAATGGATGGACATATAAACAGCAGTGGCAGTCAAAGGTTTGATCCCTGGTGACAGCCGGAGTCTGTCCCTGTCAGACTGTCCTTGAGGAAGATACTGATGCCCTTAATGACTGTGTGCTGCCCTCCAGGGAAAATACTAGCTGACATGAAATTCCTACAAGACCAACACTACAGAACAGGACTGAAATTACACAATTAGGGAAGAATAGTTGAGGAATTATTCATTATCATCGTGAAAGCAGTGCCATTCTTCTTTTACAGAGCAACCAAAGATTAACATGAGCTAAATAAATTTGGTATCAGTCATGTCAATTTGCCTTTAATTTGTACCTATTTTGGTAATTTGTCTGATAGCTTCTTCACTGCCTGCTAGGTTACTCACCCTGGAGGTGAAGGTAAAAAATTGCCAAGCAGCATTTTTTTTGGCCATTTGTTGAAGCCAAAAAAATGGCTAAAATTACAGTAAATACAAAGTACTTGCCTCAATAACTATACTGCTTTTTTGGCAATTACATTTATACTTAACATTGAGTTTTTAAGTGGTTTCCAAATTAGGTTAGGAATACCAAGTTTTACAGCTTACATATGGCTTAAAAACACCTTTTGATTACTTGCGCATTATACATTTAAGAGTAGAGACTGCAAAAACCTGTCAAACATTATAATAGATGTCTAAAGATCTACTCGCAAAATGTTTGTAACATAAATAAAATATTAATACAGTTTATCAGAGCAACAATTAATCATTATTATAATCCATCAATATTCATATATCACTCATCAGTAATTTCTATATTGTATCTTGAGCACAGGTAGGCTAATGATAACTGAATTACTAATGAATAGGTTTACTACATGTCAAGCCACTGATGAAAAATATAGTAGGAAATAATGTGCAAACATTTGAACATGTTGCTATGGTGACCATGTGAATAGTGCATTACTTAGTATATCCTTACTCCTATGGAGTAAAGATATGACCATCTAATACCAGAAAAATCTTGTGTGGAGACATCATGGTTCCCAGTTACTAACAGTTACTGATATGCAAGTTTAGCTGATAAGATTTTTAACAAAAACAAATGTTGAAATGATTTTGTCACAATGATTTGGTTGCGACAAAATATCAGTTGAATATGATGTAAGCGCTTTAACTACATGTAAACGTAAAGCCTTGAGGGACTTATTAATGAACTACTACTACTGTTATGAGCTACAGTCATAGTTTTGTTTATTCAGTCTTACCAGTTTTAATATTTGTGCAATGTGTGTGGTAAAAAAAACTCTCCAGTCTCTAAAGCCACAGGCTACTACACAATAAACGGACACACAAGACACGTAGACACACACGTGTGAAGGTAATTTGATTAGTCAGTTTGCTAGACCAATGAACCCTCCATGAACCCAATCACGTTCTTTGCTGTCAGTTGAGAAAATCTCCAACAGTCCAGTTTAAACAGTTTTAATTAGCATCATTCATGGATTAAAGTTTGTGCATTTTTTAAAAACTATATAAAGTTCTGTAATTAGTCTAATTAACCCTACAGGGGCCATTGACTATCTATAACAGTGTTTTGATTTTCCAAGTGTTAAAAAAAATAATAGTTTTTCTGGCACAACTCGGTATTGGAGGAGAGAGAGAGAGAGAGAAAGAGAGCAACATCAGTTGTTTTTATGTGTATATGTTTGGATCTGGTGTGATGACAGGTATGCCCATGTGCCCCAAACCCACAGAAACATGGCTGTCAGCAGACATCACACACACCTCACTATCTAAACACACACTCGCATGCTCATCTCCTCGTGCAGTTATCCTCGTGAGGATAGGAGATTGTCTTATTATGCTGTTACATTAATTTGCCATTCCCTTGTTCGGTGCTCCAGCCCTGTAGATGTAAGAATAGCCGGGCCCATCCTGTCTCGTAATACCACTTTGTAACTCAAGAGGTGATAGTGAGTCACTGTAGCGTCCAGTCTGCCCTCAATCTAACATGAGAGGATGAAGAAGCCTACTGTTTACAGTGAATCTTTGCTTTGGCGTCATCAAGATAACGCTACAGAGACATTAGAGCCAGTGGTAAATCATCAAAGAGCTGGACAGATCAGGTCATCAGATCATTTTTCCCCGGTATAACAACAGATGTTGACCAGCCGATCATCTCAGGAGTCGGGCTGCTAGCGGCTGAGGTGACCGTCTGCTCTCACACGGCCAGCGGCTACTCACATCTCTGAAAAGGTCAGAGCAAATTTCCAAACCAGCGTTATTTGGATAAGCTGACCACATATTGGGAATCTAAATGGTTGCTTTCTCGCCTGAAAAAATATGAAACTTAAGAAATTGACATAATAATGGCCCTTGCTTGAAGATTACAACAGCTTTTACCTTGGCTCAGAATGTCCGCCATTGTTGTCAGTTGCTCGGGGCAGTGCTACTTCTTCATCCTCTCATGTTAGACTGAGGGCAGACTGGACGCTACAGTGACTCTATCCCTTTGAGGTACAAAGTGGTATTACGAGACAGGATGGGCCGGGGCTATCCTTACATATAGCACCTAAAGGATTGAGAAATCAGGTACATGCATGTGTACGCAGACTCACCTCCTGCAGTCTTATTGGCTGTAAGTCTCAGAGTGCTGAAGATGATGTATTTCCTCTCTGAGTGATGATGTATTTCCCGTCTGGGTCTTGCGCCTTGGGAGCCTTTTTGTACTGTTGTTCATGCTGTTTATGTATGTGTGTCTCTCTCTGTGCACAGGATGCCTCTCTCTATATATGTGTGTGTGCATATACACACATGCTTGTCTGCTTCATTCCCAGAGAAGACTCATTTCCCCAGCAGGCCCTGTCAGGCTGTTTCTGGGCACACTCAGTTCACAGCTGGAGGCTACTGCTGTCACCTGCTTACCTAACATCTCCCCTCCCCTCCCCTCCCCTCACCTCTCCTCTCCTCTCCTCTCCTCATCCACGTACCCTCATGTCAGTCAAAGCATTGGTGAACTATGTTTCCCCATATAACACCTTCTGAGTCATTTAGGGCAGCTTTCTACAAAACAAGTAAAGTGAAGGAATCCTTTATAGTTGGCAATAAAATTACTCCAAAGAGGCTGTGCAGCCAAACTACTGCACAGAGAGTCCAAAAGACCTATTTTTACACCAGTATTTAGCGCAAATCTTCACTAAAATTGTTATTTTCAAAAGCTTTCATACTCCGGTGGCCAACAGCATGCCCTAAAAAGGACAACACCTCAGCAGGCAGAGATGGTAACTAAGACAGCTACAATTGCCGCAAGTGTGTGTGCATATACCATACACACACACATTTGTGATGAACAAAAACACACAAGCCAAATAGGCCTATTCGGCTTCTGCATGTGGACACACACAAGCCCACACAGCCTAAAACAGATTGAAACTTCCACTTGAAACAAAAAAGGAAAAACAAATAGAGAGAACAAATGTCAGGAAATAGTAAATGGACATGGATGCATATAATAATAATAATAATAATAATAATAATAATAATGATTTTAAGTTATTGATGTGTACAGACTTAAATTTGTCAGGACAAGGAAACATGGTTTGTATGCACAGACGTTGTACATCCCAGAGGTTATGGCATGTGGTTTTTGTCCAGCCCGCAGACAAAAGCTCAGCAGGGTGTTGCAGTGGACAACAGTAAATGCTTTGATCTTTGACACTGACCGTCTGGTTCCCTCATACCCTGACCCTACCGCTACACCCATCACACTTGCTCTCTCACTCTCTCCTGACCTCTCTCGCTCAGGGTCACTGGGTCAGACAGAGAGCAGATGCTCTACCACATGACCCCAACCAGTCCTGAAACCACAACATGCATACTCCCATTCTGTCATGTCCCCTTGTTAAATGTACTGTCCGTCTGGAAGACATTTGTCACCTGTTTTATTGGCCGTCTTGGATTTCCACAGAGAGAGAGAAAAGCAGTGTTTAACCCAATGCAATGCAATTTGATTGTGCCCTATTGTATGATATCTCAGTGTTTTGTGTTGTAAATAATATACATGTGTAAATAATGTACATGTACATCTTGTAAATAATGCACATGTAGACTTAGTCATGATATTGTTATTGCTTCTTTGTCTACACATGATATAATGTTAGGATTGTGCATACAGTTCACTGCTTTGTTGCTCATCTCTCTGAAGGTGTTGCACTTTGGTTTCTTGAATGACTTTGATTAAGTCCAGCACCCTTAATAAATGTCATAGTCCTATGTATAACTTTATCTGTCATTTGTATGTTTTCTGATAAGGAAGTTCATATGAATACCACAGGCACAAATAAACGATATTGATAATTATTGAACATTAAGCTTTGGCCTTTGGCAGGCTTCCTGTGATACACTTTGTTTCTGTTGCACTTTATGCCAATGTTCCTTTAAGTTTTATGTGATTTTACAAAAAATAAGACAGTTAAGTACCTCTTTGGCTTGAAAGGCATGGCAAACAATTTAATTTCCATTTTATTGCTAATAGAAAGCTATAACCATATTTTTGGTTGAGACAATGTCTCTTTCCATCCAATTTTCCTAAGATTGTATTTTCAACAGATCTGTGAATGCTAATTGGTACAGCACACCAGGGCTCGAGACTAACAGAGTCCCATTGTCTCAGGGACGGTAGAAAATGTGTTTGGGACAAACAGTGATCTTTCCCAGGATGCCTCTGGGATAAAAGGGGTTTTATATTTATTTATTTTAAACTATTGCTTAGCAAATGACAAACTGAACCAAGCACTGACTACAACGGAGCACGTTTTCTCATGCTGTTACAATAGTTACAAATGATGCACGGATTGCAGTTATATCTGCAGGCACGGTGGTTAATCCGTGGATTGGGCGGGTCAGGTCATAAAAATTAACATTCTGATTAATAGCGGATGGGTCGCGAGTGGTGAAATAATACATCATTAATGAGGAAAATATTAATTACGTTCTCTAAAATGTAAACATAGCAGAGCTGAAGAGCTGCGGTCCACTGCTGTTACAGTATTTATTGCATAAGCATATTTTATATGATATATTTTGTGAGTAAAATCTGAATCTGGAATGTAACCAGTAACATTTATCTGTCAGGTAAATGTAGTGGTACAGTGTTTTCCTCTGAAGTACAAGTATACAGGTGCATATTTTTTTAAGTGCTTTGAAGGTCTTTTTGTAATTTATTTTGGTGTATAATGAGTTAGCATAGTAATAATAATAATAATTGTTCAATATTTTTCATATCTAAACCTATAGCTGTTTGGGGCCCTTTTAGTTGGGGGCCCCAGGCAGTTGCCTACCTTGCCTAATGGTAAAGTCCGCCCTCGTACATCAGTACAACACACACACACACACACACACACACACACTACGCAAAGTAGTGGTTGCAGGGCATAAAGAATGACAACTGAGACTGAGAATTTTTCCCAAATTCTGTGTTCTCCTATTTATTTATTTTTTAATTCTGTTTTTACAGTTTACAGATTATTTTTCAGTTTTGTTTTAAACCTATTTCTTTGAATGGAGAAAAATAAATATAATTATTTCCTCAACATTTAATGGTGTTTTTATTATGCCACTAACAACTATAGGTGATAATAACAAAATAAAGAAACAGCATTTTGATTTTTGGATGGTTTACATTCACTTTAGGATGGTTCAAATTGTTTTTTGGGATGGTTCCGGGACAGTGGTGAAAAAATGTGTGGAGCTCTGCAGCACACATTCAGGTCCAATTATAGAAGTAGATGCTCCAGGAAAAATGCATACTGCAAGTATATATGAAAACATCTTAGGATATCTTATAACAGTTTATTTAGAATATCATTTTAGTTTATTATTTATTAGTTATATCAAATGTTTTAAGGGAAAAAAAAGATTACAAATCATAACCTTGCTGCATCTGACTAAGATGACTAAGACTAAGATTTAGCAGTAAAGGTATATCAGGAGGAAAAAAAAATCTGAATGAAAGCAGAAGTATATTAAACTTACTGTATCATCCCATCTTCTCTTAAAGACAATTAAGTATTCTCTTGCATTCGTTT
Source organism: Thunnus albacares (assembly GCF_914725855.1). Lineage (NCBI taxonomy): Eukaryota > Metazoa > Chordata > Actinopteri > Scombriformes > Scombridae > Thunnus > Thunnus albacares. The sequence goes on from NC_058124.1 coordinate 16,344,511, forward strand.
AATATTACACTGTAGAAATGTCTCAAACAAATCAAGAAAATCCCAATGTCACAGTATGGTCTCATCGCAGCTCAGCTTTACCATGTGATGTTTTCACCTTGCTGCTTCAATCTTCTGGAGGTAATTTACCGTACATCCTCAAACAAACAAAGGCAGCAAAAGGCTATTCTAAGTACAAGTCAATGTCCAAATGCCTGGTAGACGTTGAGCGGAAATGAGTTTCTGAGATCAAAAGAAACAGAACGATAAAAGGATTGAAGGGATTGAAAGATAAAAGGATTTTGAGTCACTGGATCAGAATTGTGCCTTTATAGAACCAAAATCAACAGATTTAAAATCTTTTCAATCACAAGGTACGCTCAACTCCACATATGTCATGAAGGTCACCGTGTTCAAAGGGCATGTCTCTGTACTTCGCGCAACTCAACAATCAGGTTCAGTATCCACAAAAACATTTTTATATTACTCCAGAACAGTCATCAAGATAATAAAAATCATGGTTCATAAACCATCTCTGTTCAGATCTCTATCTCTATAAAGTTTGAGCTGTTGTCTTTTTTTTCCATTTTACAAGAAACAGATGATGGGAAAAGGAGTGATGACATCAGGAAAAAATATCACGGAGAGGTTGCACTTAGAGACCTTCTTTTACAATCGAATATTTCCTCATTATTATTTGTGAGCCTAAGTTATATGGATTTTGTTATACGTGCCTACTGACATCAAGTGTTAGAAGGCAACATTAGCTAAAAGTCAAATGTGAGTAAATTTTGCCTGCAAATGGGAAACAAGCCAGTCTGTCTGACCAGTATGTTCTGATCTGAAAGCCACTTTAGCTGTAAATCAAAAAGGCTGGGAACATTTAGAAAACCTCAGCTACCAAGGTTTAAATATTAATTTGATGCCCTTTGCGTATGCATGCAGTATTTAACTTAAACGACCACACATTTAAGCACTCATGTTGCTCCAGTTGAGCCATTAACCTATTTTAGCAATTTATTTTCTTTTTCCAATTACAGTTGAAGTACAGGCCAACTGTTGTCCAACATGATGAAATCGAGGAGGATTATGGATTATATGGATTACATCCATTAATTTGTTCATTCGTCCTTCAAATATATGTAAGACCCTGCTAATTGGAGAGTGATGTATCTGACCCTTTTACAGAAGCTGATGTAAGGAGGTGCTACAGGTCAAACCAAAGTGATTCATTTGTTACTGATGGGAGATGACATGTTGACTAAGTTAACTTGTGGTCGATGCAAAAGAGTCATCCAACTACAAATGAAATGATCTTTGCTCAAGCTGAGAAGAGGTCTTTGCTTTCTGTGAAACAGATTGAGCATGTGGATTTATGTGTTGGGTATGCTGTCCTAAGTGACCTGTCTACTGCAGTTATGAGGAGAAAATGCACATAGATGACAGACAGAACTCAGATTAATGGCTTGTGTTACACTGAGACAGTTGTAATGATCTGTGTAGTGCAGTTTATACATCATATCGTATGACATCAGATATTGCATACTATTTTCTGACAAAGTAAAATGTTACACATTTGAACATTGTCACTGTCCTGTCAGAACCATGCATCTCCAAATTAGGTGGTTTTGAAATTTTCAGACAAACTGAAAGATTTAGTGTTCCTTTATAGGTTGAGAAAAAGCATGTCTCATCACTCTTTATGTTATGTCTAATCAAAAGCAGTAACAGTACAGGAAGCATGGTGCAAAGTCCATAGTGAACAATGTTTTATCATTAATGGATGTATTTGGTTCAATGCTAGGATTTGGACCCTGTAGATTAGCTCTAGGTTTTATAATTGTATTTAAGCACATTTTCCTCTTTAGCCAAGTTTTACTAAGAAAAACAGAATAATCATAAACAGAGCTATGTCTCCAGTGTATATACAGATAAAAAACTGGGTGTGCATTTGAGAGATTTTGGAACAAAGAAGAGCATAGGTGACACAAATGAAAAAATGAATAAATAAAAGGCAATGGATAAATGCTATGCATCACACTATGTCCTGCTTCTCCATGATGGACATCAGGTTACAGTAAAATTTTGCTGAGCTGTCTTAGAGAACTCTGCAGTTGACTGTTTTCAGTTTTAATCCTTTTTTTCTTGCATATCTCATATTTACAAAACAACACCTGCAAATATAGTCTAAATATAAATATAGAGACTGCACTATTCTTGTTTTTGATTCACAGCAAGATGCATACAGGCATACATCGGCATTACAACTGCTTGCGCCATCATATTTTATACTATATTTACAGAGGCATGCAGCTATTGTGGAGAAGCTTTTTTATAGATCTTTAATAATGAGGAAATATTCGATATCTTTAAATAAAACAGAGCATTGAGCTCAATAGATGGGGTTAACTACATCAGGAATGGGGTTATAATGAAGTGAAATCTGTATAAAGACAGCATTTAGAAGTTGATCATAAAGTGTCATCATGGCAATTTAAGAGAAAGTAAACACAAATTATTAAAAAAGGACCACCTGAGTTTAAGCTTTCACTTCAGCAAGCACCCTGCCTGCTTGAGGGTCCTTGAGCAAGACAGACAAATTGAGTGAGAAAATGCAATGACAACAATGTCATCAACAATGATCATGATGGAATAATGTGATGGTTTTAAACAGCTTGTGAGCTCAGCCTTCAAAGTGCCACGGTGAAACGGTGTCCTCTTGTCTTGTAGGCCTTGAGCAGTGCTGAGAACAAGCCAGTGGCGAAAGGTAGTTACGATGGGCCCCAGTGCACGCTATTATGATGTGCCCTAGTGCACACTAGTTACCACAGTTATTATGAGGTAGTAGTTAGGAAGTAGCAGAAGATGGACCCTGCCCAAATGCAGGACACAGGCAGTATGAACTGAAGAATAGTCTTTATTTAGCCTCAGGAGCAAAGCAAAACTTAACCAGACAGAACAAAACTGAACAACACAGAACAAGGGTTCAACCAGGATCCATGGGACTGAAATACTAACCGAACTAAAGAGGAGATGAGGTGCAGGTGTGAAGATGGGCAGAGAAACTCAAGTGAGGGGGATGAGGAGATGAGACAGGAGAACAGGAAAGTAGCTGCTAGGCTGGAGAAACACTGGGAAAAAGGAAGGACTAATGAGGCTGATGCAGGGCAGGTGTGAAAGGAAAAGCAGGCCGGGGACACAGGAGGAAAACACAGAGCAAACAGAAACTAAAGTCCCAGAAAACACAGTAAGTAGGCTCAAAAAATGCCTAAAATGCCAGCAGGCCAAATGCAAACAAAAAACTCTCTGTGCTACAGAGCTAAGTGGGCTGCAAGATAATCTGAGAGATGTGCAACTCTTAAAATCCAAAACATAGATCTGTTCTATTACCCAAAAACTCATATATCACCACTTGGAGTGTGAATTGCGTGATAAGCACAAAACCTGGCAGCTCAGAGAAACCAGCCCGAAACACATTCTCAAATTAATTGGTCATAAAACAAACATTTCCATTCTTAACCAGGTGAAGGCAACAGTATTAAAGATTTAATTTCAGTTCAGTATGCTCTTCCAATTGAGCACATGTATTATGAACTAGGCAGGAATATGTCTGGACAGAGGTTCAATGCAACAAGTAACAGAATCTCAAGTGGTCCTTTAATATAATCTGCAACATATCCTATCAGTCCTTCTCCCACTCAGTCCAGTCTTAACAAACAGGGAAAAAGTCTGAGGGCATCTGGTGGACTGGTGGAGGGACAGAGAGCCAGACTGGGACAGAACCATGACAATGCTATTGCATTGGGAAAAGAGAGAGTTCAAAGAAAGCTATCAGAACCATGGATAGCGCTCTGACACAATGTACACAATGTAAACAGATGGTCAATCAAATTAACAAGTCAACTAATCAACCAACTATAGCTGGGATGTTTACATAACTGAAGTTGTTATTGGGAAGGTATGTAGGTAGAAAAAACACATCAGCAGGCGAGATGCTAGATAACTAGCCTATAAACTACTGTAAATATGTATAGCTGACTAGAGCTTAAGTTTAGTTCATTTTTGACGTTGATAAACTATTTCTGCAGTCAGTTTAACCAGTTGCAATTACTGCAATTCAAAATCCTCTATTGCACACATGTTGTGGTGTAAATCATTTGTACATTATTTTGAGTACAGTAATGAAGTAATTTGTTCAAAGTTGCTTTTTCTAAGCATACAATAATTGGTGTAGGGAAAATGGGCTGTCAATCACACTGTGTGTTTGTGTGTGTGTGTGTGTGTGTGTGTGTGTGTGTGTGTGTGTGTGTGTGTGTGTGTGTGTGTGTGTGTGTGTGTGTGTGTATATGCACGCGCACACAGGTGATGATTTAATACCGCATTTTTAACCTTTAACGCTGTTGGTTAGGTTTAGGCACAAAAACCACTTGGTTAGGGTTAGGGAAAGATCATGGTTTGGGTTAAAATAGTAAAATGCGGTAAAAGTGCCCCGACTTGAAGATGTCTGGTTGGTGGTCTCAAACAGTGCTCTCCTGCTGCTTTTGCAACTTTTTGCCGGCCAGCTATCCACCCAACCCGCCTCCTCCTAATAAGCCAAAAATCACCCTAAAAAATGAAATAAAGTTACTTTATATTGACGTCACTTCGCTGGGAAGGATTGGCATATCACCAGCACACAAAATTGGACTTTGGAGTTTTGTGTTATTTGTACAAACATTGAAGAGACCAAGCTGGTGTGTGTGAGCCAGCACCAAAAATAAAATCAGTATCACACCAACTCTCACTACTGTTTAAAAACAGTTTTCAGAGTTTCAAACAGAACTTCAAGCCTTTTACATTCCAGGAAACAGTGAAACATAGTTTCTGGTTCCTGACAGAAAGGACATTTAATGGACACCATGGGATTTATTTTAGAAACAAAGCTGTTGACAGCCAGCGCTCCCAGCAGGATTCTCCACTGCAGATCACCGGATCTCTTGTTCAACAGCGGTTTATAAAACAGCCTCCACACAGGTTTACAGTCATCCTGCACCCTCAGTCTCTCTCACCACACAGTGTCCGTTCTCCCACTCAACTTTCTCTTGTTCAAAGCTTAACACATTATTTATATAGAGCTTTCGCATTCAACATGTGCAGGTCTGCAGATGCAGCAGTTTTATAGACCAACAATGGTCCTGTCTGTCCAGTTTGGCCTATTTTAAGAACCAGTTCAGGGAAAGAATCTCCTTCAGCAGGAGTCTCTATTCCAGAAAAATAGTCCTGTAACATTTCCCATTCCTCACAACTCAATCCTTTGGTCCATGTGTTTAAAATGTCTCTTGTGTGATGACTTGACTTGAGGTCCAGTAGAAAAGTCACTGCCTTCGTGTTGTGAAGTCCTGGACCCGCAGCATCCACTGTGTGTGTGTGTATGTGTGTGTGTGTGTAAGAGAGATAGATAATAAATATATACTGTAATTTTGAATGGAGTTTGTCGAAATAATATTTCTACGCCTTATGTGTTTTCTATTGCACTATTACACACTCAAAGGGTAAATAGTGACACCGCATGGTCAGAGGCAGTCCCTGTAGCTTTAATCTAGCTTCCCGTTAAAAACTCTTTAGTCACTTTACATGTAGGACAGTGCCAGAAAAAAAACAGGGTACTTCATGAACATGCACCGGTGCTCTACAAATGGCAACAAATTCACGTAGGCACAACGCAGAAATAAAAGGATCTGTCCACACTGTGAAGTGCTGAAATGTGAAAACAAGCATCAGCGCCTGCAGAGGAGCTGTCTGTTTCACTGTGGTGCTAGAATGACCGCTGACTTTAACAAAAGGCATTTTTTGGTGCAATAACCTCAGAAGTGCACTCCTATTTGATATAAAGGCAAGAGATAGTAAAATGAAGCCTGTAGCACACCATGAGACAGAGGAGAGCTGCACACCATGTCCTGAAAACTGGAAAGCTACACACAGTCTGCATAAACCCCATCAAATGATGATTTTACTGCACAACAAACAGCCTTATCTCTGCCATATATCCTACATGTAAAAATTGACTCCGCATTAATGACCTCTATGAATATTATCTGCCAGTACACTGTGTGTAGTATGGATGTGCACAGGGCCTGGTATTTGTATCTGTATTTGTTGAGGCAGCAAAAGTATTTGCTTTTGTATTTGTATTCAAATAAAAGTGGAAATAGGCATAACAATCCTGTTTTTGTTTTTGTTTTTGTTTTTATTACACTTCTAATTTCAGGATATTAAATTGTCAAAATAAGTGTTCTTCAATAAACTATTATAATAATTATGAACACTTAGATGTAATATTGGTTTATGGTTTTCATGAACCCAATAATAAACACTTAACCATAAACATAATTGAAGAAAAGAAAATAATTTTAAAACTAACATTCAGTTCCTAATCCACACTCAAACCAATAAACTAAACTCTAAACTAATAAATGCCTGCGTGAACATTGTGAATATATGCATGGCATAGGCTAACATTTAACGTTACTGCGTGCAGTGCACACACATGTGGGCACACACACACAACGTTACTGTTTCGAAAAAAGGACAGCTATAAGGATACACTCACTAATGATCGTTAAAGCTCAAAAACAGGTGCAAGCTAACCCACATTGCCATGAGCTACAATTAGCGAAATAGCAGAACAAAACATAATGTGCTCTGCACTCCCCTTTTCACAATTGAGAAAAGAGCATTAGCTCATACCGGGAAACACGTCACACTGAGCTTGTAATGGAAAAACAAGTTGAAATCACCAACATATTATTGGCACCAACATGTCAAGACTGCTCAGCAAACTAAACTTAATGTTGTTATTATTATTATTATTATTATTATGGATAAAAAAGTGTTGCTATGAAACAGATGCTCAGTGGCGACCTGACTCCAAAATGACAACAACCTGTTAAATCGGGGCATAGCAGCCCATCAGATAGGCCAAATCCCCTTGAAAAAGTACTCACCTATTTGAATGGCATTTGACGAGGCTTGCATTGCACAAAATCCTCGACAATGTCTATAATGTTCAACTCCTGGGCTCTGATGCTTTCAATGGACAGGATAGCATGCCCATTCAGCCTGTACTGCTCCATGCTGCTCCTCAGGTAGGTCGTAATGAGTTTCAGTTTGGAAAAGGATTGCTTGGCTGTTGCCACTGTCACAGTTAATGTCAGAAACAATGGCAGGGCAGTGCACACCTCACTGAATGTGGGTGTTACGGAGTGATGATCAACAATCAGCATCTTGGCAAGTTGGGAGACTGAGGACTGCTGAGGAATTTCTGTTCTAAAACAGGCCCTGAATGACAGGAATCGTGCAGGAAATGTTATTGCTATCTCCCTGTTGTAGTGGTCCGACAGATATTTTGCCTTTTTATATAGGTCATCATCGCCTGTAAGCGGAAGGGTCATGGGGTGTAGGGCCTCAAACATGTGAGAGGTTGCTTGCATATTAGTGAATCTTTGGGAGAGCTGGTTGATTATTATGTCCAGATTGGCATTGAAAAAGTTGACTCAGAAATAGCTTTCTGCATTGTATAGGTGCTCATCTTCACTCACTCTTACTACTCTTACATTGTTTAAGGTGTTCTGAGCTCCTTATTTGTCTGCGAGTGTCCGTGCTGTCGTCTTTTTCTGGTTTAAAATGCCCTGGTACTCAAACAAGATCTGTATGGTGTTCTCCAGCAATTTCACTGCCTTCTGTATATCTGTGTTTGTATCTTTGAGTATTTTAGAGACAAGATTCACACTCTCCAATGCATTAGTCTGGAGAACCACCAGAAAAATGAAACTGAATTTCTCCATTGTTTTTTTCAATCCCGCTGCTTCAACATGCTCATTGTTCTTATCACTGGTCAAAGCTATTTTTGTCAGTGTTCTCATTACATCTACATATCTTTACCATATAGCACTAAGGGACTCATACCTAGAAGACCAATCAATGTCGTTTCAGTGTTACATCCAAGTGAGCTGAAAGGTCTGTGGAGATGATGCCAGTGAGCATGGCCCACCATTTAATACTGTGGCCAAAGAACATATACAAATGTTCTATGGTGTCATAAAATTCTTCCATCACTGCAGTGTTTTTTTACTGCATCATTGATGACTAGGTTCATGTTGTGTGCCATACAGTGTACATATGTCGCAAGTGTCTCCTTTTCCCTTATCCTGGCCTGTACTCTCCAATAAACCCCACTCATATTGGCCGCTCCGTCATAGCGCTGCCCATGACATTTTGAAATATCAAGGCCATTTTTCGTAATGCTGCCGAGGATTTTGTTTTCCAACTCACTCGCAGATGGGTCAGCTGTTTCCTCAAATCCCCAAAAAGCCTCCATTACTTTGATATTGATGGCTATGTCCGTGGGATTCCTTACTATGGTGATGTATCTGTATACTTGGCTAAGCTGGTCTCGCTTGGACAGATCTTGAGTAGTATCCATAATCACTGAAAAAACGGTGCTTGGTTTATTTCCGCAGTTATGTCCTGTTGAACTTGCTGTGACAAAATATATATTAGCTCATTCTGCATGGAGGGGCTGAGGTATTTAACTGATGCCTTGGGCCATTTGATCAACTCTTGCAGCACAGAGTTGTAGCTTGCCAGCAGCTCGATAATGGCTAGGAAATTCCCACTGTTTGGCTGTCCCAATATGTCTCTTATAGTTTATGTTGAATATGCATATAATTTTGTTATAGATTGCTACAGACTATTTTAGCAAAAAAAAGAAAAGAAAACCATGACAGAGATGGGTTTGCCTTTTCAAGGGCATATATAGCAAATGGCACCAATTTTAATTTAATGTGAGTTCTTCTTTGAACACAGCCATATTTCTGAGGTGGCAATCTGAATCACTCACAAGAGCCCGTTCTCCTCCCACCCATGGGCACCAGTGCAACTGCACTACCTGCACTGTATATATTTACGCTCCTGGAACAAGCAGTCACATTGTGTTTTTTTTTTTGCTATTGAAAATGTTGTGTTGCTGCTGATGTGCAGTCATTCAACTTAATGTGCCATGATGTAGTGTCAACTGAGCGTGAGCTGTAGACTGTCTTCGCTTGAACCGCAGATTTCTAAGAATCTGTTGGCAAACGTCACAATTTCATAATCATCATGCTGGTTAGTTTACACAACACAGAAAGATGAGGGATTTAATTTTAAGGCTTATGAACCAAAAGTCATTAAGGCTTGTGATTGACAAACACAGTCTCAGAGGACGAGAGGCACTGGTACATGTGTCTGTTCATCCGTCTACTCCAGCGTTTGTGGCTGTGTCTGAATGTACAGCAGTTGTCAAGTTGGATCTGTAAGATTTTATCGCAGCTTGGTTATAGTGTGTCACCTTTCTACATTGTGCGCTTAGATAGAGGTAATGTCATTACAGATAGTTTCTAATGCACATCATGAAAACTCAATCATGTACTCTTACTTTTAGCCTGTCAGAATGAAGGAACAAGGTTAAGAGTAGCCTCTTAATAAACGTCGTTCTCTCTGCAGGCATATCCCCATCCCTGCAGCTTCAGTGTATTTATGTCTACCTGCTTGATCTTATCTTTTTCCATTTCAATTGCAAAAGACTTTGTATGAAAACCCCCACATAACTGAAAAGCCCAGAAATCCCCTTTGAAATAGATCAAACTCTTCTTTAATTGGTCCTATTGTTGAACATCTCTAAAACCAAAGTCTATATGAAAGCCAAAGACTTGCACTCTCTTCAGTGCATATGTACAAAAAACCTTCTGCAATACTGAAAAGCACAATGTAGAAATACTATTTCTACAACTAATAATACTAATAATAGCAGACATGAGAAGTAAGAGTAGGCGAAATAGTAGAAGTAATATATGAGGGAATATTACTGTAAATTTGCAGCTCTCATTTTGAATCTAATTTGAGGAAAACACATTTCAGTGAATGACTAGTGCTTCCTGTGTACACTTGCTGATCGCTGTAGTTGGCCCCACTTTAATTTGCTCTAGATGGAAGTATATTGACCCCCGATGTTGCTGTCTGTGCCCTTGGAGGGAAGAGTTATGAGTAAGAACACTGGGAGAAATAGGTGTAGCAGGTACTAAGTACCGATGTAACTGTGGTGGAAACAGTGGGGAGCTGAAATTATGATCGCACCTCCTCTTCACAGCTCAGCGGGCTTTCAGGAACCTGCCAAGAACACATTTAACACACACAGACAGACAGACACTCTCAGCCACTTATACACACATGTAGAAAGCGGCAGACAGTCCGCCTGGAACACCAACAAATAATGTGCATCCACCCACACACACAAACACAGACACAGACCTCCTACTAAAGTGATATGGCTGTTCAGTTTTTGGCCATTACCTTTGTTTCTTCTGCAGTTTGACTCCACACTGTCAATGGGACTCAATATTGAATATATTTGTTTGTAGCAAATATGTTATTTCATTCATGCAAGTATGTAGCTGTTGCCAGTATTGAGATTAAGGCAATAGTCTGATTACGGTAAGCTGATAGATGCGTAAATCCCCCCATAATAAATCTGTTTATTCTGATTATCTGAACCATACTGTGTAGGTGGATTTTTTTTAACCACATCATGCTCATTCAATCCATATGCCCTTTGTAATTGTAAAGTGCCATCAATCAAATGCTTCTGGATAGCTGCAACTGTTTTCACTCCCAGCAGCTCTTTTTTTGGTTTAGCACGAGATAATTCAGTGATGATTGGTGAGAATTGGAGGTCTTAGGGGAATTAAGTAGGTTTCTCTGTGGACACATATACCTTAGTTTCTTTTGTTTAGCAGACACTTATCTACATCATAAATAAAACAGTTTTCTCTTTATAATTGTGTTCATCTACAACACAATGGGCTAGTAGAAATAACTCATTAACAATTAACGAGAGAAATGAGTGAAGCAAATAGGATAGGGCATAGAATAAGTCTAGGCTTGAATGCATATCATGTCTTACACCAATATGATGTCTGAGTTAATTGAAACAACAGCAGTTTGTGGAAATATTTCAATGAAACCCAAATAAATACACAAATTACATCAATAAAAAAATTACCTGGTTATTTACTGCTGAAAAATAAACGGAGTAGTTCTACTTGTTACCGCATCACCTCTAATATGTTGTGTGTGCCAAAGACAGGGTTTAGTATTGATTTTCTGTAAAAGTTGAGTGTGTGTGTCTGGGCACGCGGCTACTTGTGAATGTGTATGTGCGGTGTGTTTGTGAGTACGTGTACATGTGTTTGTGTGTGTCAGTCAGGTGGTTTATCTGGGCTTTGTGAGAGAGGCAGCAAATCTCCCTGTAATTACAATCTGAACAGCCCTGACATTTTACCAAGACTCCCCCAGGTGTGTGCATGTGTCTGTCTCTGTGTGCGCGTTTGTATGTGTGTGTATGCTGAAGGCCCTTTGTCTTGTGGGGCTGAAACAGCTGGGTGCTCCTCGCTAATTAACGAGAAACCTCATAATTACTGTTAACTGGCCTACTATAGCTGAGAGAGAGAAAAATAGAGGAGAGAGAGAGACAGTCTGGACCAAAAGAGAGAAACACTGAAGAGAAACATTAAAATAGGCAAATATTTCTTTTAACATCAGCTTACTTTAATGCTGTCACTGTTTAGTGGGCTCGAGTGAGAGGACAACACAAATAAATTGGCTGCAACAATCTACAATATGTAAGAGTAAAGTTAGGTCTCAAATTTTAGGTTTCAAACTCAAGAGATGATAAAATGAAATGCAGTCATTTCCCCCCTAAATATCATTACATATTATTACCACATGAGTCTCATTCGCACACTTACAGTCATAATTGGTTATGATAAGGCTGTATTTACTAAAGTAACTGCTGAGATCTGGGAACACTGTGTCATTACTACAATAAAGTCAAAAGGGACAAGAAATGAGTGGTTGGATGATCAGACAGGTTGTAAACAAACCAGCATGCTGGATATATTATCTATCACTTTATATTGAATTAAACCAAAAATGAATGCATCTGATATGTCTGTAATAACCCCTAATTGCAGACAGCTGTGTACACACATGACTACAGACCAAAGTTGAGCCAAAAGTTGGGCTGTAAACAGTGATAAATGCTTATAATGGACAGTTATGATTTTACCAGTCACTTTTGTTTCCTCCCCAAAATAAATTTGGTTAACCTGGTGGGGCTTGTTAAAGAGATGTATCTCTCTTCCCAGATCCCAGTGATTAACACTGTGGGTACAATTCTATTACTGACAGGGATAAGCAGGTGGCTGAGGCTCAGGAGGTTGAGTGGATTATCCATTGATGGCAGGGTTGGAGGTTGGATCCCTAGATCCTCCTGTCGACATGTTGATTCTCCCTTGAGCAGGAACCCCAATTTTTCCCCATCACAATGAAAGTGTGTGAAAGAATGAGAGAGACATTGTAAAGTGAGTTGATATAAATGCTGTCCATTTAATGATGTCCAAAACTACTAAAATAAGAATTCTACTTAAGTCTGACTTGTAATTTTTCTCTAGAAATTTCTTAAAAAAATGTTTCATGTTGTTTTTATTGAAATGGGCTTGGACTGAGTGTTAAAATCATCATATTCCCATTTGAATGTGGTTCAGTTAACCAACTCGTGAAATAGATTATTATGTAAATGTTGCTCCCCACAAAGAAACGTCAAGCTCAGCATTGCAGGTGTGAGTGGGGAGTGATAATACTCTGACCTCCCCTAGGGGAAGGTGGACTCAGAGCCTACAGGTAGATGCTGAGGTGGATGTGGGGCTTGGGAAATGCTGCAGCAGCAGTGGTAAAAGTGTGAGCAGAGCATTCAAGGCTCAAGTACACTGCCGTGTTAAAAAGGGTGACTGGAGTCGGCCTGCCGGAACTGGCTCTTAGGCTTTGCTTCATATCACAGTCTTTATTGATAGGAAATGTTATCAGTCTGGCTCTCTGTTGATGTAGCCGACCCATTTTTTATCATAAAAGACCATCCAATTAAGTACAGCCGTTGTGTTCCAGTGTGCACAGAACTGAAGCACAATGAAAACATATCCCACAGTTGATGCCTCTGGGAGATTTTACAAGGGGGACACACAGTAGCAGTGCTGCTGGGAGAGAAGAAGAAAGAGACACATCAAAAACAGACAGAGACCAATATGAATTTAGAGATAAGAGAGAGACAGAGACAGGAAGGGTGGTTGTTTCTCCCTGGGCTAAATGTCACTGCTGCCACATTGTTTTGGTCACGTAGAGCAGCATTGCTAACCTTCAGTCTGTGTGTGTGTGTGTGTGTGTGTGTTTGTAGGTATGTATGCGTGTGAGGAACATGTAATGTCACGTTTACCTATCTGACCAGCTCTCTTATGATGCCCCCAGAAGATTCTTATATAAACTCTACCTTAAAAGGTCAAGTATATCAGCTGAGAGATACACGCACTCGGATTCCATGTCATGAAAAAAATAAACATCACATTCAGTTATTTTTGCAATGAAATTCACACACTGCTGACAGCTACATCTGACCACAAAGGACATTTTCCTACAAAACACGGGACCTATCCTGCACCAGAAGGCTGAAACTTGACACAGACATTCACAGTTTGATCAAAAGTTCATGAACTGAATGCATGTTCTACTGTTGTTATGAATCAAAGGGGACACTGCATCGTCCTTGACTTCATGTATGTGTGTATGCCTATGTTGTATACATCTGTGTGCCTGTTTTTTCCTAAATAATTTGCCCGGGGTCTAAGTAGTTGGCTATTGATCTGTGTGTGTGTGTGTGTGTGTGTGTATATGTGTGTGTGTATAATGGTCATGTCACGCTGTGTTGATTTTCATGTCAGACAGCAGCGTTCTTTCCTCACTCCATTACTTCCCATTCTGTCGCTCTGTGTGTGTGAGTGTGCTGTGTGTGTGTATCTGTCTGTCTGTGCCTGTGATTTCTCACCCAGAACAGTTCTTTTGCTTTTTTTTTTTTTTTTAAATTCCAGGCTTACAGCTGTTTAATTGTTCCTTTTTCTCGAGCTTTTGCACACATATCCACAAACACACTTTTCAGTATAACAAGGTGAAGTAAATGAAAATCCAAAAACAGTGAGACACATCATTATGCAAGTGGACTGTGCAATGTCACAAGAGAGCTGCTGAATTCAGATGGTTTCAAAACAAAACACTGTGTCTAAATACAAAAGCATAGCCGTTAAAAAGCTTAAAATGCAGCCTATTCTTTCTTAAACAACTACACTTACTCATTTATTTGATCTTATTTTCCCCTCAAGATGCAACATCCATTCAAATGCCAAGTTACAAGTTTCCACTGATCTGTGTTCATGTTTGAGTTGTATATATGTAAATAATATAAAATATGTTCAAAGAGAGTGCAGGGAAGATAGAGATTGATGAATTCAGACAGAAAGAAGATTAAAAACTATGAGGATGATTACATGGTAGCAGCCATTTTTAAGAAAGTTTTAAATACAGTGTCACAACTGTTGATGGAAAAAATAACACTTTTATGTGAATGGTAACTGACTTTTCACCCTTCTAATGCTCCATATAGATTCAGACTAATTACACTTTATATTGTATATCATAGAATAGGGCTAGATCTCTTGATCCACTAATCGATTTATTGACTAAAAATTTAAGCTCAACATTAGAATCTTAATCTAATATCTGGCCTGTCTTAGTGCCCACAACACACAAGTCAGCATGCAGTGATGAATTAAAAACACAAATAATTGGAATCAGATGAGCCATGTCCACAGAGGACACAAAGGACGACCTTTTCCAGTTTTTCAACTTTTTTTCCTCTGCATGGAAATACCACATCAAAACTGAATTCACATTATGTTATATTTTGGACAGTGAAGTCAGTATCTTCAAACAGACTTGGAAATCAGAGTAATGCTTGAATTGAAGTCAAATGGTGACACTTGTCAGAGTTGTTCTATTAACAATCAATTAGGGACCTACCCTGTGGCGTCATAGAGTTTTTGTTTGTGATGTCACTCCCAAATAAGTTTGACTTGAAAGTACAATATGGCTTACCGCTGTGACTCAGAAAATCATCCACATATTCCAGTCAAATCTCTATGGGTGCTGTCACAGAGTTCAAGTAATTGATAGATTATTCACTGTGTGTGAAGAAGCTCCAGGATTCGTCTCAGGATGACATCACCACCACAGTCTTTCTCTTTAGCTGTTGTCTGTTCAGGGAATGTCACTTAAGGAACTTCCCACAACAAATTTCCTCCATTCAGAACACCCTGCAACATCACCACTGAAATAAAACATTGATTATATATTGAAACAAAAACTGATACCATTACAAAACGTATTCTATTTAAATGTATGTGATTTGATTAATTAACAAGATATACAGTGTCCTTCCTAAAGAGATTAATATTATGCAGGTTATTTACAGATTATTATTATGTAATATTGATATTATGTTGTATGTCCTGATAATTACGAATGGTGCATGAAATTAATGCCAGGTCTCCAGGTCTTCACCCTGTTGTAGATGATTTGAGCACTGTTGTTTTTAATATCTTAACCACTTAAATATGCACATCAATAATGACAACTTTAGTTACAACGACAATACTTGCAGACATATGTAAGCTCCTTTGTAAGCTCTATTATTTGTTTTTGGTGCTCCAGCTAGGCACAATAAATGATGAGTAATCTTGCTTGTCAACTTCCAGCAAACTGATGAACCATTGTTCAGTTCTTCTCTACACAGTTCACAGTTCCCTTTGAACTGAGCAGTTTTTGTTCCCTATGGTTTGGAATCTTACTTAACATAGCTCAATACTCTGTGAAGTCCACTTCACAGAGAACTACTAGGTGATCAGAACACACCTTTTGTGAACTCCAGTGCCTTTCAGGGGTTCTTTTGTGATGAAGTGTTGTAATTTACTTTCATGGTGTACCTTCTCTCCCTTTACTGGCCTTGTCTACTTCCACTTCACTTAGTGATTTCCTACACAGAATGCCTTTCAACAGTCCCCAGACAATAAGCCTGAACTTCTTCTATTGTAGGTGGAGAGAGTAGTTGCACTAGCCTCAAAGTTTTCTCTCTGTTGGTCAGGACAATGCAAGAGTCTCTTACAATGCAACATGTCTCATGGCTGCATTGCATTCGTGTCTAAGGACACTGATGAATTGTTTGTGTGCCTCTTCTTGTATGATTGTTGAATATTGGTTCAAAATAAATCTAGCAAGAATACTGAAGAACTAAATCTGATGTTCACCTCTTATATCTATGCCCCTTTTCAACATAACTGCAGTTGTCCTTGGAAAATTCACTCCGGGACATTTTAGTGTCCACATTTACTCAGATAACAGTTCACACCCTCAAACAAAATTGATTCAGAAAGGCAAGGTGTACTTCTTCACCCTGAGATGTTTTAAGAGCACTAAATATTTTAGGGAGTATTTGCTTCTGTAATAACCTTTTCTTGTGGGTCTTATCCCTGTACACAACAATTTACACAGCCCCGTCCTGCAATATAAAAAGCCTAGTCTTGTAAACCTGTTCAGTCACTAGTCTCCACTGAGGGAAACCTAAGGTCATTGGGCCTAACGCAAGAGTATTTACATATTTTTATCCTAAAACTGTCTTACTTTTTTCTGTGATGTTTGCTTGTATGAGTGTTCCAAGTCGAATTCAACAAACTCTCTTAACTACCTGAACTTGTCGTAAATCACTCGTTTCAGCTTGATGAATGTCACTTGTTCATAAAGAGGTGCGCATTCATGAGATGTGATCATTGGCATAATCCATGTCCCTAAAATTGCCAGATAAGGCTCAAAAAAGCAACATTAAGAAATACTGGGTGCTCATGGTTATAAACTAGTAAACTCCAGTTGAATGCAAAATGCTGTAGAAGTTAAACTGGTCAACTATAGACAAACAGAAGCCTCTGGGCTTACTTCAGGCACACTTACACTGAGCCAAGGATGTAGTTAAAATGCGTTTATTGGTTAGGGCATATCAAAGTCAAAAAATACTGGTTTCAACCCACACTGGGTCTTCTTCAGGGCATGGCTGGAAGGAGAAGTCCTGGAGAGTCTTGGACTTCTCTTTCTAGCCAAGCCCTGTGGAAGACCCAGTGTGGGTTGAAATCGGTTGGCATTCTCCTTTTGGTGATATGTTTTAACTTTGATATGCCCTAACCAATGAAGGCAATTTAACTACATCCTTGGCTTGGTGTGAGAGTGCCTGAAGTAAGCCCAGAGGCTTCCCTTTGCCATATAAAGCTCCATGTTCCGCTCTGTTTGTGGGTGAGTTTCATTCACAGAAAAGTTCCCGAAGAGTCAAAACAAAGTGCAGTGCTTCAAATTCTGCTTTCAGAAATCAGTAGAAACAACATAACAAATTTGGGAGCGTCAGTAGTCAGGAACAATTAGAAAATATGAATCCAGCTGCCAATAACGTGTCATCAGAGCAGCTCTGCACTGTGACAGAAATAAAGAAGGAATGCTTTGATGTGAAGTTAGAAATTAAAAAAGGTCTTTCTAAAGCACAGCAGTCCATGATGGAAGGTGGTCAAGGGATGTGACAGTCACAGAGATATTAGAGCAGAGAATATTATAGTCTATAGGTGATGTTACACTTACAGTCAGTTGCAATAGAAGATGATACTGGAAAGAGACACCAAGTAGCAGCAGCAGCAGCAGCTGTCAGAATGAGAGAAGTTTCATAGCAACCACTGAAATATAGAGGTGGCTGTGCCAAAATATGGCTATAAAAATCCTAAAATCTCAAAAACCTTTCAGTAAATTGGCAGCCATGATGAAGAAATATGGTAGACAGAATATTAAGTTTGCATTAAGTTTGTTTTAGTTAATATTTAATTTTGTTAATTTTGGTATCATATTTAAACTCCACATTAATTCAGATCAGGACATTATTATTGTATCATTGTAGTGTATCCCATGTGAAGAAAGTCAGAGATGATCTATTCTTGACAGGTACGACAGGTCTGGACCACTCGTAAATTTCTTTCGTACCTAACAGAAAATTCTAAGTATTTTACAATTACAAGGAAATTGATGAATACCACAAATGTTCTCAAATTACTCGAATGTGCATCTTAATCTAATCTAAAATTAATCTAATCTAATCTGTTTGCATGAGTGGTTCATGCATTAGGCCCGTTGTTCTTAGTCTCAGAAAATCAATCTCTTTGGCGATGGGGTTTTCATCTTACACTATTGACATCCATTTGACTGTTTGTGCTCCTTGGCCCAGCTGTAAAATCTGATTGTAGTGCATCCACTACCTAAAAGCTTTATACAGAAGATGGATAGGGACAAAGGTAGAATGGAGGCACTGGAAACATTTATCATGGATACTGCTGCTTTCTTCTTTAAGTCAGAGAAAAATAAAACTCCTTATGGGAGTACTCGGAATTGCTGATGAACTCAACATCTGCTTATTATCTGTGTAGAGTTGCAGTTAAAATATGATCCTGCGCTTAACGTCTATAGCCGTTTTCATTTGCTGGCTTTCTGACAGCTGTAAGGGATCCCAAAGACCTGGACTAGTATCTGTACACAGAGCACTGCTAATATATAGTGATCCCTTCGCTAAGCCCTTTATCGCTGCAATTAGCTGGATGTCTCTTAACGGCCGGAGGAGAAAAGGGCTTTAGAGAGGCCGGCAAAGGTGTGAGGGAGAGGCAGGAATGAAGAATGGATTTGGGAACTGATTCATTTACTGGCTGACTGGCTGAGTCACTGGATGACTGACTGAATGAATGACACATGGGCTTTCTACCTGCTGACTGACTGACTGACTGATGCTGTAGCAGACTGGCTGGCTGGTTGGTTGGATGACGAACAAAGCAGATGGATGTCTGGCTGACTTGTCTTTCATAGAGGTCTTACGTTGGAGGATTTTGTCTTTAGCACTAAGATACTTTTAGCAAATCAACAAGGCTTTAGCCAAAGGGGAAATCTGTCCGCTGTGATAATATAGACTTCTTTCCGCTCATCTTATCTCCTCTCTTTCTCTTTCTCTTTCTCTTCTCTTCTCTTCTCTTCTCTTCTCTTCTCTTCTCTTCTCTTCTCTTCTCTTCTCTTCTCTTCTCTTCTCTTCTCTTCTCTTCTCTTCTCTTCTCTTCTATGCAGAACAGGCAGTACACCGTACAGAATGTGAAGGTCAGAAGGTTAATGTGGATGCTATTTGGATGAAGATAAATCCATTCAGTACATGAAACAGGGACAAAAGAAAAAAAGATGATACAAAACCTTAAAAGTACATGTAAAATTATACAATTATGCCATATTATGTGCTTCACTTCCTGGCATTTAGTTTCTATTTTAGCTCACTGGATGGTTTTTAAATACCAATTCTCAACATTTTTAAAGGTTGTTGCTATTCGTTGTGCATTTGTGAACCATATTGTGGGTGTGTGAGTGATTGATTGTATATCTATGTTATTTGTATAGAATCAGGTTGTGTATAGCAGCCTAGGGTGGGTGTTTTCTGAGTGAAAGGGTCCATAAATGCTTGAAAACACACACACACACGCACACACACAAACGCAGTCATTCGGTATACCAGGGGGACTATACTTGACTAAGAGACAAACTATGTTTTCTAAATGTGTGACACCAAATTGCTGTTAACACAAACTCTGTGTTTGTGTGTGTGTGCGTGTGTGTGTGTAAGAGCTGATGTTTAAAGAGCTCTAATGCTCTTTCTCCAATCTGACAACAACATCAATGCAAATTGTCCTGGGAGATATAAACTCACGCAGACACACATACACACAAACTCAACTTGGGGATTTGATTTGTTCTCACTCCACTTCTTGAACATAAACAGACACACAAACAGCCACCCCGACTGAAACACAAACACTTTTATGGCCACACACACACTAATAGACACACACAAGCACAAAGACAGACACACACCCACTCAGGGAGACAGACATATGGACTGACTGAAAGCAGATAACTTGAACTTAAAAGAGAGACACAAAGAGAGAGAGACAGAAGGTGGGAGAAGAAGAAAGACGAGATGGACAAAGAGGGGTGTGTGCGTGTGTGTGTTGTTAAACCAGAGAGATGGAGGGTTATATTTGTGCAAAGTCGCTGAGGAGATACAAACACCAAACAAAACAGATAAGAATGTATAGTATGTTGACTGGTTATCTGCGGTGAGAAAGCAACTCTGAGTCAAAGCAGTAGAGTTTGGCTTGTGTATTCACTCTGTCAGACAACATGAAGGTGCCTTCAGGTTGCGTTCAGTGTTGTAGACAGTTTGTTGTTTAATTCTGGCCTGCTGTTTCAGCACTTTCAAAGGTTGATGGCGCCACATTAGCAGGCAGAATTAGATCTCTGGAATCAGATTACTGCTGATAAAATGGTGTGATTTGGATATGATTTGTTTTGTTTCTTTTTCTTTTTTGTCTGTTTTCTGTCTATGGATGTTTCCAGTCAGTATTCCCTCATCTCAGCCTCGCTGTTAATTCCCTTGAAGTGGGCTTGTTTGTATTGCTAGTCATTGCTATCCGGGCACTTTTTAAAGCGTCCTATCAATCAAGCTTATTTCGTTACAAAAACACATTCACACTCATTTCATTTTAGCTCATGGCTAAATACTGAACAAGATTCTCTAGATTTAGATTACAGCCTTGACATAATACGTTTAATAGAGAGACAGGAGTGGATGGTATAATTGGCCTTTTGGCAATCAAGCTAACAAGCTTAAATGACAGTTAGCTTGCTAGCTTGAAGAGCTTTTCCCCCATTCAATATTTCTTATTGAATAAAGGGATGTGAAATTGAGAGGACAATTCACTCCCATTAAAAAAGCGTCAACTTCTCTCTAGAAATACTATATAAATTAATAAGTCATTAATTTTCACCATGGTCTCAATAGCTAAATTTGGGCCCTCTAATGTATGAAGTCATTTTAGAATTATTGCTCTGTCAATATGATTTGAACACCTATAGCAGGCTGATTGACAATTAGTTCACCTACTGCTCATCAAGTCAGACTACCAATATTTTCAGTAAGTTTAATATTACTTGATTATGATACGTGCCCCCGTTAGCACAGTCTGACAAAAGTAGCTTACGTTAGCCCAGGTGTGCACCGCTTGGTGTTCCCAGTAAACTAGCTTTAGCTTTGGTCCAAAGTAGTGGGGTGTGTTTCTACTGTGTGATAGGCAACTCCTTATTTTGAAGGTCCTGGCTTCAAACGCAAAAGATTGAGCCAACTATAATCATCAAGTCTTTCAAACCGGCTCCAAGTGCTGTTTAATCCCACTTTCTGAGGGCACTGCAATGAGGTTTAAAAAACCATGTGATTTTGTGATTTCTAATGTAAGCTAATGAAAGCAATAGCTCCAGCAACAGGATGATCACTCAAACTTCAGACAGAAAGGTTCAAAACCAGCACCTTCTTGCTGTGAGGCGACAGAGTGGAAACCACTGAGCCACCGTGAATAATAGAATTTGATCATTGATATTATAATATAAAGCTGTTGGAGAGAGACACCATATGTATTTTTGAAGATAAAAAAAGTCTCATATTTAAGTACCACAAGACACCCACCATTAAAACCTGTCACTCTGCTACTGGCTTTGTTTACACTGTGACTGATTGGATTGTCTTTCAATCAATTGTCTCATCTGACACAAGGAACAACAGGAAAGTCTTCTGAGAGTGGTCTACATCGATTTTTAGGCTGTGTAACCCCTGACTTTGTCATGTTCCTCTGGAGTAAAACAGACCTCTAGTTTACGCTCTGATTTATTGCAAACATGTTGAATGGTTTAACACTAGAACTACCACAGGTTTTTCAATTGTACGTTACTATGTTTTAATGAAATATTCAAGTCTCCCAGTCTTTGACTTTTCCTAAAATAATGTGTAGCACCCCTTATTGTTAACAATGGTGAAGGTAAAACCAGATTAAAAACACTGGCATTTAAACCTATAATCGCCACCGGGTAACATTTACCCGTGTATAAAATGCATTCATTTTCAGGCGGTGTTCAATGTTTAAACATTGTGAGTTGATAGACAACGGCATTCGTTAAAGTGTGTGATCTGACAGCTACATCGAGTCATAATTAAATTATAAAAAGAGCAGAGGAGAATGACCTACATGCTGATGGCATAATGCAAACAAAGTAGAACTTTTACCAAGTGCCTGAAGTGCAGGAAAGCTGTCTGTGGAAAATGCACAGTCAAGGTGATGAATGTCTGCTCAAAGTGTGTTTGAGGGTCACGTAGTGTTCAAATGAAGATGATTTATGTTATAAATCAAAACAGCTTTAATGGTTATCTCAAGTTTCTTGGTGATGTTCTCTCATTCACACATTGTTAAAATTGATTAGGTGAAATTGTGTACTTGACTTTGTCATATTGATTATGTTGCAACATTAAATCACCCATAAGTGCGGTGGTTGTTTATTGTTAATATTACGTCTCATCATTGTCTATTAGGGGTATTTAGGCTAGTTTTGTAATTTAAATAACATGGGTTATCTCATTATGTGATGAATGTTGTTTATAATAATATTACACCACCATTTTCTTCTAATACCTATTTTCAGTGTCATTTTAGACTGATTTATACTGACAGCCATGCAAAGTGATTAGTATTCTTAAAGATACTTAGATTATAAAACAACAGGACCAAAGCACAGGTGATGATTAAACAAACTCATTTTGTGACTTTAGACATTCCTTTGTGAAGACAATGCCTTAATACAATGACAGAGTACATTTTTAGTTTTAGAAATATGGTAGCCAGGTGCATGGATAAATTTTAAGTTTTAAATAATAAGTTTTAGGTATATAGTGACTCCTGGCAGTTCTAGTGTTAAATATTTCCAGGAGACGCATAAATATACCTAAGATTTACATTGTATAATCCTGAATTTTCTAATTAACCCAAGCCATAAATACACAGTTGATGTGCCTGTTTTTTTCTCTGTCCATCTGTCGACTGAGCTTTCCAGTTTTAAACTTGACCAAAGTCACTTCAATAACACAAACACACACACACACACACACACACACACACATACACACACAAACTCCCCAGTTACATCTTATGCCTCCTGCAATACACTGATAAGGCCCTCTCTGTCTCTCTCTCCCTGTCTCGCTCGTTTTCTTTGTCTCTCGCGTTTTCTCTGTCTCTTTTCCATTTTATTTGGTTTTATTCCATTTATCTCCCTTGTTCTCTGTCTCTCCCGTTGTATCGCTATCTTTGAGTCTCCCCATCTCTGTCCATCTCTGCCCCCACCATCTCTCCCTCTCTCTCAATCTCCCATCTTTCTCTTTGTCCACCTATTCCCCCTCTGTACACTTTGTCCCCATCTCTTCATCTTCTTTTTCCCATCGTAATCTTTATTCCTTAGAGATTTCTATATCTCTATCTTTCTCTGTTCACTTAAAAAGATATTAGCCATTACATTTTTTTTTACATTTACTGTCTTCTCTGAGAACTTTTTAGACTCCAATCTTGTGATGTTTTAGAGATTAATTTTGCAGTTTTATGTCCAGTAACATCACACATTTTAACATTATTTAAAGCATTATTCAATGAGTAGAATTGAGTCCTGTTATGTTGCAAAGCTGTGCTGTGCACTAAAATGCCCTGAAGCAATGGATTTTAATGGTCTGTTGCACCTCAAAGAGGGAAGTATATCAGCTCAAGTGCTGATATTTACATTTCAAAATGCTTTTGGTTAAAGATGAATCCTCTAAGGTGTAAAGTCAACTCTGCACTCACGCCCTTTCCAGTACATTACAGAAATCTTGATGAAAGCAAACTATCATGTCAAGATCAAGCTCAAATATCAGTGTATGAACTAATATTTACACAGCAAGTAGTTTCAACAAACGGCACCATTTATCTGTAGTCTGTACTGGTGTCAGTGATGTGAGAATCACACCCCACAAGTACATTTTGAAATATCAACTTTTCTTCTTAAAGTTACTACAAGGAACTTTCATTTTGTGTTGATTTTGGCGCCCCCTGTGGACAAAGACATTTCCCATGAGCACCACTACCTCGCATTGTAAATATCCCACAGATTTGTTTTTGAAGCGAGTTAAAGATGCAACTTATTTTTAATACTATTTTTCTTTTTTAAACACAGCTGTTTGCAGGATGCATAATGATGAGGTAATGTATCTGTTTGTGGCTATGTAAGATTAATAATTGTAATATGACAATGGTGAGACAAAGTAAACTTTGTTTTAATGCCGTTTACACACCAAGGTTACATGTAAGGCTGCATTCACACCAAATCTGGCAATGTGGCACCTTCCCGCAGGGTTTTGTGGAGGCAATCGAGGTGTGGGCGTGTTTCTTTGTGTTTTAGAACTTAACCACTGTGAAACAATCAGAAAATAACGTTTTATTCCCCTGATTCACTCCTTTGTTCTTACTACCACCTCTCCCTCTCTTCATTCACACTCTAGCTTGCTCGACCACAGCTGCTCTCTCTCTCTCTCTCTCTCTCTCTCTAGTGCTCTCAGCTCGCTCGTGCTCTCTCTCTCTCTCTCTCTCTCTCTTTTTCTCGTCTTTTTTAAAATTAGTCGGGAAGTTGACAACATATCGAACTTTACTTTTAACATTATCAAAAAGAGAATATCCTCCTCTCATCCTAGTAATGTCTTTGTACTCCCTCATGCTACAATGCTACATTTAATGTAAACATTGGCTCCTCTGGTCTGTGTGCTGCTGATTTCACGGGGAATCTGACCTGGTGGCAGGCATTAAGAATAACTATATAGAAATAGCCAATCTTCTCGCTGAAGGTCTTGTTTGCTTATGTAGGTCATATAGAAGCATCAGTATTAAATTGAGACTGTGTCATAACCAGTTAAAAACTGGTCAAAAACTAGTTGTTTTAAGTCACTCTTGCTCAGGTGGTCACTTACTTTACTGTATTTTTCTTGTACTAGGACATTGTTAAACAGTAATACCCACAATTATTTTCTTAACTCAGATTGTGAGTATTTTATTCTCTCACCTGCTGCAGCCCCATAATACCCATAATCACAGTAAAGAACACCATCTTGCGTGTTATTGAGATTGTTATTCAGCTTTATTTCAGTGGACTTTAGCTCACAGAGGACAAGTTTAACATTTTCATGCACTTCTTTTTCCATTTTCCAAGTGCAAAATGCATAATTTGTCGAAGCTCTTGCCTCAAAAATGATTCAAATTATGTTGACTGCTATGATTATTTTGTCTGTGGAGGGAAAATTGCTGGAAAAAGCCTACAGCGGGACAATCAGCAGCTTCTAAGTGTGATCACCACCACAAATCAAATAATGCACCATCTTCCTGACTATGGAAAGAAGGTATCTTTGCTCTATGGAAGTTGAATCT
Organism: Thunnus albacares; assembly: GCF_914725855.1. Lineage (NCBI taxonomy): Eukaryota > Metazoa > Chordata > Actinopteri > Scombriformes > Scombridae > Thunnus > Thunnus albacares. The sequence goes on from NC_058124.1 coordinate 16,369,875, forward strand.
TGAACCTTCAGCCTAATGTGATCATCTTGAAATTGCTGATGTAACAACCAGTGATTTGTGGATTTCAGCATTTTGTTGTTGGCATATCAATGGTAAGTTGCATAACAGACTAATCCTGGCTGTGTTAGTGAACATATGACACTTTAAGGATGTTAATATCTGTGTGTGGGAAGTAAACTGGTATAAATTGTTGTTTTTCCTTTTATGATTTTTTTTTTTGTAGAATTTCTACCTTTGCTCTATAGTCTTCATTCAAGAGGCAGACAGGAAACATAGGAAGAGAGAGAAGGACAGGGTTACGTTCTGTGTATCTTATCATTTATGAGGTAAAATAAGTTGATTAAATTGAGAGCAAAATAGCTTACACAAGCAGTTGCTAATGGAGCTCTTTAAGTCTTGTTTCAATAAAACTGCATATGCACTTACATCAGTATTGAGACAGAAAATTATAAGAAACCTATACTAGCAGCAATTTAGAGGATAAAGAAGCCACCTTGTAAAAACTGAAAGATGCACAGAGGATTATATCTTCACCAAGGCTTGTTTCAAATGGATACAGAGTTGCAGTGTTACTGATATGGATCCTGGTATCAGGTTGCAGGATCATGATCTTTAAGTAAATAAAAGTATTGGAGAATTTCACGGCAGTGAAATCAGATAGTCATGTCACTAAATGCAAACAGAAAACAAAAGGGCCAACCTAATTTTCTGCCTCTTTCACAAGAAAAATGCTTTATCACCCTAATGCAGAAAATGAGAGAATATATCAGATCATCTTTTCTGCAGTAATTTCAGTAATTTCATCATCTACGTGTGTACAAAACAGTGAAAGATTGGTATTAGCACAGACTATTAACCCAAGTTTACTATCTTTAATTCACAAGTCACAGCTATCAGTTCCTGCCTTGCAAACACTTTTTTTATAGCCTAAATACTGAGCAACATGGGGAAAAAATATGTCCATGTTTTTTAAAAAAAAGCTATTAATCACACAATAAGTGAATGCATATAGTTTATCATTCCCTTGTTTCCTATCAACCGCATTGATTACAATAATTATTGCTAAGTGAGCGTGGCATATTTTACACGTGTGACTGTGTGTGGGAACACCGGCATGTCTGTGTATTTTCATTTATCTCATTTCATTGGCTACTCGTGCTTCTCTAAATGGTCCTGCGAGCCAATAAAGTTTACTCAAGGTTACGATGTCACAACAGCTGTTTCCTGAAGAGATGGAGTAAATTAAATGGGCCAGATGACTCAGCAAAATATTCTCACACACAGCCTGATGCACACCTACACACAGACACGCATACACACACACATGCTGATGTGTTGCTATGCCTACACAAACTTTGCACATATACACCAACTGTACTCAGACACTGAGCGCTCATAAATATTGTTGATGTGTCACTCTACAACCTACAACCCACACTCTCTCTCTGTCTTTCTTGCTGTCAAACACACACACACACTCTCTCTCTCTCTCTTCCGCACTCAATATGGCTCATAGCACTGAGAAAAATGACTAGTGCAATGAGTGGCATGTACAGCTTAACTTGGGTTTTGGTGTGTGTGTGTGTCTGTCTTTGTGTGTGAGTCTATTTGATGTCAGCAGGGTTGATTCACACTCACTTACCCCCCGACAACTGGAATCATACCACCCGCCTCTTGATGAGCTCACATCAACACACACACATACAAAGCTAATTAGGAGTCTTCATTATTGTTGGATTATGCTGTTCAGCTCTGCAGCTACAGACTTTTCTTTATGGGTGGAAGGGAGCTAAGGACTCTTAAGTACATTTAGCAGGCTGCTAGTTTGACTTAAATAATGGATTTGTGCACAAGACTAACTAATGAAGCAGAGTCGTCTTACCCATATCAAATGCCACAACACACTACTCTCCAGTCTTCTTTGCTGCGTTGATAGATTTGTATGCTTTGGATGATCGTGTGAGGATTGTACTTTTTCAGCAGTATTTGGGGGCACAACTGCTATGCACGGTAAATCTATTGTGCCATGTAGAGGTGTTTCCACATTTCTTACCTATGATGGGCCTATATATAGAAAAAAATCACATACTGTATATTACAATTATTGTCTTATTTTTGTAGTTTTGACTATCATTCCTTTTTGGTAGAATTAACATCACTCAGCTAGACGTCATGATCTGGGAACATGTCAATATCACTACAGTGAAGTCTGATAGGACAAAAAACCTGAGCAGTTACATGTTAAGACAGGTTGTAGATAGACCTCCAGGTAAGCCTAACTTATTTGAAACAGACCACGAAGGCAATGGTAAAAATGAACCATTTACTGACTGGTTTCCTGGTTGAACTTTGACCTATCCTGCTTGTCATAACTGTGTGGACACAGTTTTCCTAATTATTGCCAAAATCATGGGTGCATTCACTTTGGGTTTTACCTCCAAATAAACTCTACTCATCCATTTTCTGCTGCTTATGCGTTTCTGGGTCGTGGTGCAGCTGGCTATAAGGCGGCCCAGTCATCTCTCTTCTCAACCACGTCCTCCACCTTTTGACGTTCCTGAGGCATTCCCAGGCCAGAGGGGATATGTAATCACTCCAATGTATTCAGGGGACCAAATGAACCTAACTGACTCCTTTCAGTGCAAAGAAGCAGCAGTTACTCTGAGCTCCTTTTTGGCTGTCCAGACTCCTCACCTAAGAGAGAGCCCAGCCACCCTGCAAAGGAAACTCAGCCACTTCTCCAAATAAATGGATTTAGAAAATCTGGATAAATGTTGATGAGTTTACAGCCTGTCCCATCATCTGAACACGTTTGTTGCCTTGTCTGACTTTGTTGTAGTGGTATTGAAGTATTCACATCTCAACAATTACTTACGTGAGTAAAATATCATAACTAATAGAATCGATGGCTCCAAAAGCTCCGAAAATAAAACCCAAGTTGTAATAAACCAGAATTTCCGATGTGGTGGAAACCATTCACCAGGTAACTAATGAAAAATGAAGTTACACAAGTGTCTTTGTGCTTGAACCAGGTTGGCACATACAATGTAGAAATTGGTGCTAGGTGTCATTGCTCAAGGGCACTTTGGTAATATTGTGAACTGAACCTTTTCATTATGTTTGCTCTCATAACCAATCTGCCACACTCAACTGATCCTCTTGTTGGCTCTCCTTCCCCTCTTAAAACCACCCTACTCCTCTCCACTCCTCGCCTCGATCCTCTCAAAAATCATAAAGTGAAATGTTTTGCATTTTGCAGTGACAGTGTGTGTCTGAGTGTGTCTTTATGTGTGTACATGTGACAGTACGTATTAGCGTGGATGTGTTTGCCTCTGCTCATGGCTGCCTGGCTGTGTATTCGCGTGGGTGTTTGTGAGCACTTACTTTCTATGTGTATCCGTATGTGTGTATACTCTCCATCACGACTTTCTCCTCAGCTTATTGCTGCCTCCTTACATCATCAATCCAAAAGATCTTAAAATCTCTACAGCTGCTTTTGATTAAAAACTGCAATTACTTGTAGTATTACATCTCAAAGGTTACTCCTGCTCTCTACTTAGATAAGAAATCCTCTATATATTGTGGTATATTTTTCACAGAGAAGGAGGTTGGCCTGGAGGTGGAGAGACAGAGAGGTGGTAAGTTCAGTCCGCCGCTGACTGAAGGATGTACTCCAGCTGCGAACCGGAGGGTGGCTGTTATTAAACCTACAACGCCTACTATCCCTGCCAAAGTGTCCTTGAACAATTTGTTGACACTTTCTAAAGTGGTGTCGTACTGTGGGTGACCCTGCTGTCTGATGCAAAGATCTTAAACGTTTCCTAACTCGCCTTCTATGCAAACAAGGTTTTTTTTATAGATAAAACAGAAATAAAATAAAAAAAACAGCACCTGGGTAGCCCTGACTTTATGTAACTCTATGACTAACAATGCATGGTAAACTCCAGACAGCTATTTTAGTCTCATACTGGCTGTGATGACAATCAAGCTGTGAAAGAATGACAGCCATGCCGTGCAGTGTCCAGCATGACTTTCAAGATGCTAGAAAAATTAGCTTTAATGGCAACATCGACATGTTCTGTGTTATGCTTATGACTCTAATTTTGCCAGCATGATATTTTATGATGAAAAATGCATGCTGCAGTTTTTTTTTATTTGTTTTTTTCTAGCAATCTGCCAAAACAGCTACAGTAGATAGCAAGGGGACCAGCAGCTGGTTGCTGAACCAGATTTAATTTGGAGAAGGTGGCAGGCTTTAAGAAAAGTCTTGATGTCGCTGCAATCAGTTAACAAATTTTTCATGCCAGATTATGAATTGTTTTTATATTGTTAATGCTGTTCCAATGCCCTGCTGTGTATTGAATTTGGAATGAAAGTGGAACAATGTTTATTGAGATGCGGTAGCAAACTCTTGTAGTGTACAGTATGTGGTTTTGCTGGTTCAAAAGTAAGTGGTCAGATATACTGCGCTGGATGTGATACTGACTGAAAAGAGTTGGCCTTTGTTCAGTGCATGACGTACGAATGCTGATTCAACCTATAAGATAGCTGCGTCCTTTGAAAAATAGCATGAGGGTGATTGCTTTCCACTGCACTGTGAATTAAATTTTCAAGATATTCACATTTGCTTTAAACTTGTGGTAAAAAAGAGAACCCACACTACATGTAGAAGCCATTTATAATCATATAAGATACGGAGTGCAGTACAATAATGAATCCCAAGACAAGCTTATACTCTACAGCACTGGTGGAGGAATGAAACATTTCCCTGCAAGTATGTGTGTGTGTGTGTGTGTGTGTGTGTGTGTGTGTGCGCATATACTGTACGTGTGTGTCAGTGTTGAACCCTCGGGTATCAGCTAGCCTAGTTTAAGGTGTGATGCACATACACGCGTTGAGATAGCATCATCCCTGAGGGGCAAAGTTGCGCTGACCAGATGAGTTGTTCTCCTTTTATCTAAGGTGTGTGTTTGGTTGTGGTTGAGGGTTTGGTGATTTTGGCTGTGTAAGATTTTTTTTTTTTTTTTTTTTTAAATCTGTGTGTTTGTGTTTAAGGTCACGAGTTCAGTGAAACTGATTCAGCACTTTAAATGTGTTGAATCTTAATTTTCTTGTTTAGAAAAGCTTATTGAATTGTTATAATGAAATGAATTTCACTTCACTTCGCTAAGAAGAGTAGGTTTTTGAAATGAGGATCTGTGTCTTTTTCTTTTTGTGCATGTGTGTCAACATGTGTGTGCGCAGTATGTGTGTATGCCTGTTTATGTGTGCTTCCCTTTCGGAGTCTGAGAAAACTGCAACTGAGATGAAAGTGGAAAGAGATAGAAGAGAAATATTCATCTAGTCCTGTCTCCCACAATCCCTCTGTCTATTTCAGGCCCATTGCCAGCTCTCTCTCTCTCTCTCTCTATCTCTCTCTGTTCTCCCTCTGTGTGTCTTCAAGGTAAAAGCTGCTCCCTCATTATTTGTGTGACTGTGCATGTTTGTGTGTGTATATGTGTGTATGTGTGTATGTGGTAGAGAGAAAGAAAGATAGTTTGAGTCTGCGAGTCAGTCTTGCTGACCTCATGCAGTTATGCAGTTTCTCATTTTTTGCTCGACCCATTTGCTGTGATATGTACACACACACACACACACACACACACATACAGACACGTACACATGCGTACTCTTACACCGGACTCTGTGACTTGACTTAGTAAGGGAATCGATACACACATTAAACACTAAAAAACATGCTGAGCAAGTATTCAGTTGTGTCTATCCTTAGCTTTTGCTTAAATTTGCTTGTTAAAATAGACACAAAATACACAAAGAGCGGTTTTGCATGCGATTACTTTACATCAGAAAGCACTGTTTAATCTTCATTTGCAATTTCAACACAAGCAACTTTGGATTTGAGAGAGGAAATAAGAGGCAAGAAGTTAATGTGATTCATTACTAGTATATGTAATAGTGTGACGTAAACTTCGGCACGACAGATACAATGGAAGGAGGGAAAGAACTACGGATACCTGTGAAATAAGAAAAAGGCGGGAATGAGAGAACGAATAGTGTGCACTCAGCAGAGAAAGAGCAGAGCGCAGTGCAGTATACTCAAGAGAGAGAAAAGAGGAAGAGACGGAGAAACGAGAGGGAGAAACGGAGACCACAGTACAAGTGCAATATACTCCAGAGAGAGAGAGAGGGGAGGAATAAGAGGAAGCACTTTTACATTTAACCATTAACAGCAACCTTCAGAGGAGGAAAAAAAACCATCACTGTTAACTTGTTCGAGAGGAGAGAAGAGAAGAGAGAAGCCAGAGCTTGTAACATGCCTCCCGCTGAAAGCCTCCAGCGGCTCAACACAGCTTCCACACAGGAAATCAACCCAATAGCTACAGGCTAAAGGATTGATAATAACAGCTCTAGTTCATCAAAAGCTACTACTTACAGAATCTTTATTGTAATTTAGTTGGAAGTGCTGAACCTGTTTTCATATCAAATGTCTTATCGAGAAGAGAAGAGAAGACAAGGGAAGAGAAGAATAGAGGAGAGGGATATAGTGTTTGCAAAGGGGAGAGGGCTTCAGGGAAAGCAGAAAATGTGAACGTCAGTGGGGGGGGAAGGATATGTTTGATATGTTTTCACACATATGCTCACACACACACACACACAAGATCTTCTAAGTGAATTTGTTCGAGTTTATGCTGAATTAAAGTCGCCGGCAAACAGAAGCTGAAGTGGTTGCGTTGTTATCCGTGTCTGCATTCTAAGTTGTTTTTAGCCACATGGTTTCTGTTTTTGTTACACAAGATGCAGATGTTTTATTTATTTTTTGTCTCCTAGTATTCCGCAGTTCACTGACACCCCTTCATACTGCATTCAAGCACAGATTGTAAATTTTTTGACACTCTGCTCTCTCACGCCTCCAGTATTCCTGCACATAACTTTGATCCTGCTCTCGTCAACGGCAACAGCACACAGAATATTTTTTTTGGTGTGAGTTTTTATCTACAGTTGTTTGTATGCTTTGTTTTCCCATATGTTTCTGATTGCTTTCTCATTACCACCATACACTATTATCAAGACAATCACTTACTATATTTTTATGAAGGAATTATTAACTAAAATATTAACTAAAATAACGCCATAATGATTGTTTTCTTCTTACAAATCTGTTTTTTAGCATCTACCTTCTATGAACAACCTTTCTTGCATTTACCTTCTCCTTACCTTCCCTCTCCTGCCCATGCTGCGAAGTTGTTTCCTACCCAGCTCACACCATCAGCACTTCGTAACTTGTCCTGCCTCCTATTGCCTTTACCTCTGTCTCTCTCTGCATGACCTCAATTCACAGGCAAGCTCACATCTATTGCTCTCCCTGCATCTCTCCCTGTCTCTTGCCAGGTGTAGCTGTGTTGAGCTTCAGGCTAATGTGTGTGTGTGTATGTGTGTGTAAGGAACACAAGGAGTGTATGCGTGCGTGTATGGCTTTACGTAGCATGTTTGTAATGTGTGTGTGTGTGTGTTTCTCTTCTCTCTCTGTCCTCAATTCCCAGGCAGCCCTCAGCCTCCTCTCTCTTTCCTTTTTCTCCCCTTTCTCTTTCCCTTTTGTCTCTTTTTACTGTGTATGTGTGTCTCTCTCTCGCCAGGTGTATTTAGTTTTGAGCTGGAGGCTAATGTACTGTATGCGAGTGAGTGAGAGAGAGAGAGTGATATAAACAGGGAGAGTGAGATGGAGGATGCCCTAGTTCTTGTAGTAAAACTAGAGGGGGAATTAAAATAAACTGCAATCAAGGCAATAACAGTAAAATCCTTACGCAGAAAACTGTAAAAACAAAAAAAAAAGTCCTGTGTTTGTATGTGTCTCTGAGTGTGTGTCCGTGAGTGTTTCTCTATGTGTGTCTAAGTGTGGTTGTGATCTTAATTGTGTAGGAAGTGTACACCCCTCCCTCCAAGCTGTCATTGCTATTCCTCCAGAATCGCTCACTGGCAACCAGAACTCTAGTGGTGCAAAAGTAATTGAAAGAACTCAAATTACATTGATCAAATGATCTGCTTCCTGGTTTCATTTGGCCCAGTCTAGGAGGTTCTTGTGCTCAATTTCCCACCGTATCTAAGAAACCCCCCCCTCCAGCAGACACATCAAATGCTACAAAGACTTGTGAGAAGGGAACGTAATGGAAACTGTTGATGGAAAAGTAAAATTAGTACCAAGGCTCCGAGCGAGCCTGTGCTTAATGCCGCGCTCATGGCTCTTATCCTAATTCATTTATTCAGTATGATATGTTAAGGAGAATTCCACATAGGTTACCTTCGACTCGCGGGACGAAAAAGCAGCCAATCAGTGAGAGTGTTAATTAAATATATGGGTCATTGTCCAATCACCAGGGGTGTCGTTTGGCCTCAGCGGTGGATTATGGATCCAGTGATTGTGTTTGGCTTGTAATGAGCCAACAAAGATAGCTACTGAGATTCACTGAGCATATGGCTGACACTTAGGAGAATAAGCAAAGCACTGATGGAAAAAGCCAAGTAAGTGGTGTTAGTAAAAGAGATGAGTATTTATGGAGAGAGGGAAGGAGAAGTGTGGGATGGAACAATATGTGGAATGGACAGTATGTGGACTGAAATTCTGTTTCAATTGACTTTATTTCACCAAGATAAATTCAGTAGCAATACTGCTTTCCAGGGAGTCCTGGGCACATATATTAAAACAAACAATAAAACAATTAAAACCCATCAAACATATATTACACCCATACATTCTGTGTAATTGTTAAAGGGCTAGTTTGACATTTCAGGAAATTATTTGCTTCATTGCAGAGAGTTAGATGAGGTGATACAGCTCTATTATCTGTCTCCCTCCACTCAAAAATGGGTTTTGTATATTCTTACTTCAGTAGGATGTTCAGCTTCACTGTGCAGAATGATGTACGTGGAGAGTTTAACATCAGAAGGCTGTTTTTGCATTCATCTGCTGAAGGGGGAAAGCTTCTCTGTGCTCACTGAAAATCCAAGTTTAAGGTGTGGGCCTTTGAGCATGATTTGTGACATCACAACTAGTTTGGAGGCTAATCTTGGTCCAGTATGCAACTAATACAAGTGTGATGTGCTAACTTGAAGCACAAACACTGAGAACAGACTTTTCAGTGAGGGAAGAGACATCATTTGTCCAGCAGTTAAACTTTTGAAATGAACAGTATTTGCATACTTATAGATTATGGATTTTTCAATGAGGGAGAAGGAATAATAAATTGAATAAATTTGAAGGTTTTTAATGAGGTAATTGTACTCTTTTCGACTCTTTTTTTCAGAGTATTTTTTTATACATCTTACAACATGTAACAGGGTTAGCTGGTAAGCTTATCTTAGCATAAACATTGGAAACAGAGGGAAACAGCTAGCCTTGCTCTGTCCAAAGGTTGTTTGTATAATCTGTACAAAAACCAAAGTTGAAAAAAGAAGGAATATTTCATGTATCTCTACATGTAAATCATTGCATATAGTGACACATCCTTGGTTGCTAAAAAATACTATCCAAAGACTGGTGAAAGCTGAACACAAAGTAGCCTCTAGAAGTCTCAATGAGTCAGTTTCCACTGCTGAACATTTGACATCCATGGCCACTCAACCCGCCATGTAGCAGCAAATTATCTCAGTACTTCAATTAAAAAGAGAAAATAAGGTCGAGTGTAGGAAAGAAATTGATTACTGACCTGCTACTTGCCCATACTGATTTACAGTAACCAGGTTACTGCAGTGCATGTAAGCAAGTTGTCCAATTTCTTGTGTAAATCTGCGTCTCTTTATTTTCTTCTCTTTACTTTTCCTCTTTTTCACATTCTGCTGTCAAGAAAAGAAAAAAATGGCACACTGGCACTTATTGTTTCTTATTTTGACACAGTAGGAGGTTAAATTATTCTGATGCACTTTACACACAACATGAATGCTTCTTACAAATTTAAAGTTTCATGACAAGCAGGTAAATATGTCAATATGAACTTTGATGACTCTGATTGCAACATAAAATGGCTCACAAATTTTTTTGTAAAGACGACTTTGCATTGTGGTTCGAAATTAGTTTCCACTGAGATTTATTGGTTTTCCCAAGGCAATGGGCTAATGCACATTCACCAGTATGCTGACAGGGGGGGCTTGTGAATGATGTAACCCAAAGAAATATCAGCAATCTGGGAAAGCTGCTGTCTCTTCTTCCCCCTCTCTCTAATCTATCTTATCAACTTCTTGTTTCCCCCTCCCTTCTGGGCCTCTCATTGCTCTCAGTCCCATCCCTCTCCACCCATCATTTCCCCTTTCTCTCATTCCCCACCTAATGTGTCCCTAAATACACCCTCTCCTCTCGTTTTGACCCTCGACTGGTCCGTCCCTTCCTTTCTGCATCTCCTTTTGTTCATTCATCTCCTTCTCTTTCTGTTTCTCACTCAATAAAGCTTTCCAATTTCTCTCCGCATCTTTTTACTTTCTTCCTTCTGTTCCTCGCTCCCTCTTCTCTCACTCTCTCTCTCCTGGAAATGCAAGAGAGAGAGAGATTGAAAGGAAGATGAGATTGAAAAGAGGATGAAAACCTGAAAAGGATGGATCGAAGAGGGAGGGGGACAGTGAAGAAAAGAGGGAGGGGAAAGCGAGGAGACGATCAAAGAAAAGGAGACTCCAGAGAGAGTTCCTGAATTAAATAGAAGATTAAATCGAATTAATATTGAATTGAGAGATAGAGAGAGAGAGAGGGAGAGAGAGAGAGACAGAGAGTGAGAGAGAGAAGGAGGGGCGGGTGGATGATAAGAAAAATGCTCCATATAACATATTTAAAGTGACTGCTTAATAAAAACATGTTCTCACATGTTGTTTGTGAGGAAGATTAACTTACTTTCATCAGTCATATTTACCAACGGTGATGATTTTTAAATTAAAATATCAAGCCTAATGAAATCTTAAATAGCAGGAAATCATATGTAAGCCATTCCAAGCATCTTTCATTTCTAGCGCAGTATCAATTCTTAAATGGAAAATCTGCAGATGATGCGAAACAGATGATGTGTGAAACAGACACCACGTTCTGTAAGAACCTTGTCGACTGCTGCAATCCCAAAATTCACTGGCAACTTTCAGGTGTTTGCTAGCCAAGTTTCCATGCTGAGGTATCTGGCAGAGTAGACAAACTTATTTTGCCAGGCTTTATTTGGTGACTTTTTTCCCCCTTCTTTCCAGTGATACAACAGTTTATTTAGACAAGCGCAGGAATTTATTCGAAAAAATTGCAATTTACTACTCTAGCTACACACCTACTGTACTGAGCAAGCCAGGGCTTCCACCATAAAAGATGCCTCATATTTTCTCAACAACCTTTAGGCAATATTTAAAGCAGCTACAATCAGTATTTTTATATTAACAATGAATGGATCACATTACTAATATGTGAAAGGAGTCACTCACAGTCATAAACCAAACTCTGCACTTCCCCTCAGGTCTACAGAGAGTATATGTGTCTTTTAGATAATTGTCGGTTGTACTACCTGCAATTCTAAAATACTATTTTGGTTTATTCTCACTGTTGTCATCATCATCCTTTTCAGTGAAAAGCCCCCAAAACTCACTGCACATACCTGACCAGCACCAAACAGCAGACAGCAAAATTAGCAATTACCTGGTGAACACAGTGGAGCATTTAGCAGCTAAGGAGTCAGATATTTCCCACCAGAATTGATGAAGCCCAGAACAGTTTTATTGGACTTGGAAACACAGAAACACAACTCCAAATGAATGCCAATGTTGCTCTGTATCTACTGGATGTGTAAATAAGTTAATTTTTGCAATATTAACATTAAAATGTGGTAATAAGTCAATGTTGTGTTTACAGCTTGTTTCTGCTACCCCCAAGTGGACAAAAAATCAGTTAATGCAGGTTCAGATGCTAAAACCAACAACATAACTATTGCTATAGGACACAAACTCTTAGGATAAAAAAATATGGCACTAATTTTAGTCCAACATAATGTTTTTGTAAAGGTCTGGTAGTTACTACATAGACTTTAGAGTTTAGCATGTGGCTTTAACTTCACTTTTGTTCAGTTTAGCCAGTAAACAGCCAATCACAGGCTGTATGTACAATAGTCTTACAACCTGACAGCAGCTAGCAGTCACCTAGCCATGTATGGTCATCTGAGGGAGTCATGGCTCTCAGAGGACAACAAACCCCAGCAGTGGCAATAAACTAGAAGTTGAACAAGTAGCCTCATGACCAGGAAGCTGTCAGCTTCACTGCCGGGCTGGCTGAACAAAGTGAATTCTCTAAACTCCTTTTAACTGCCTCTGTGGTGAAAGAAACTTCACAAAGGTAAATCCTCACCAACCAACAGAAGACAATCTTTTGTACTCTGTATTTCCCAGGTGTGGACATGTGTTACTCTTACTGAAAACATTTCCGTACCCTTCAAAGGTTCCCGCAACATCTCAGTAGTCAATCTCAAAGCAATTTGAAATTTTTAAGTCTTTCACAATCAATCAAAGAGGAAAGTCCTGATTGACAGCAGACAAACCCTTGAGATGTCAAGCCGCTCGGATGGTCGTTTTCTCATGCTTGCCTTTCCCTTCCATCATCTCTCTCCCTCCTTTTTAACTGTCTCTCACTTGTTCCTGTTTTCCTACCTGACAACTACCAGCTTTTTCACAATATACCTCCATTTTTTGCCTCTCTTTTACTCCATGTAGATCCTATACATGATCCCCTTTCTTTTATCCCCTCTGTCCTCTCCTCTGTTCATTTGTTTCTATCTCTCTCTGCCCCATCTTTCTTGATGACTTTGGGGAGCAGTGGTCGCTTTGGCCATCAGATAACAATGTCCTTGATCGATATATTCGGTGCATGCATGTGCGCACACAGGCATCTATGTCTGCGTGTTTGTGTTCAAGTCTGCAATCCTTGTGGGTGTGGGCGTGTGTGTGTGTGTGTGTGTGTGTGTGTGTGTGTGTGTAGCCTTTTAAGGCGTATCTCTTCAGGATCAGCATGTGGCTGAGCATTGAGCTTTTAATACCCTTGCTAAAGCTATAGGGTCCAACATTCCTCTCCTACCGTCCTCCCTCCCTTCCTAATTAAGCTTTTAATACAACTTAAAAACCGTAGGAGACAACATTACTAAAGTATTCATGGAACGAAAGAGAGGAAACGGGTGAAAGAAAGAGGAGGAGGGGGAGGGTGAAGAGTAGGAGAAGGGAGGGGGCAGAAACAAGGAGAGCAGGACTGCAGAGAAGAATTGCAATAGGTGAGAGATAGTGGAAGACAAATGGATTACAGACAGAAAAGAACGTACTGTATGCGAGAGACAGTTGGCTGTCATACCGATTTAAAACAACGCACAGTATTTTCCATAATGCTGACGGTTTTAAAATGCTAAATTAGCTGAGAAAATGTCACAAGGTCTCAAAGGATTGTCTCAGGGCAGACAAGGGATGGAAAGTTTGACTACATTTTCAATGAGGTTGAGTAACCGACTAACCTACTAGACTGGGAAATGTCAGTAGATCTCTTGGGATAATCTCAAGACGTCACACAGATACTGTAGCATGTCTCAACTAATCCTGACTGTAAGTGCTGAAAATGTAATTAGAGACATGATTTATAAGTATGTATCCATATGTTCCTGAAGTTTGAGTCCTAGAAAGAAAATGATTTGATTTAAAAGCATTAAGGGAGTGAATACAAGGAAAAGTAATGCGCTTTAACTGTACAGGCACCACTTATATCTTGAGGTCAGTCAATTATCTGTGGCATACTGTTGCAATCACAGCACAGAGTAAGATTTAAATTTTGAATATATTTCAGCTTCACTGGGTAGAAAGAGTGGTGCCAGTTACCAAGTGTAATTTACAGCTTGCATATGATTTAAAAAAATAAACAGTTTAATGCTTAAAATCATCCAGATTATTTTTCCTCCAGGTTAAACGTTATACATATTTAAGGGCCTAACCTGACCTGTAATGTGTTTTAAACATGGTGTAAAATCAGGATACTAAATTAAACCAAAACAATGTTGCAAGCTTGCTGCAAGAAAATGCAAGGAACATAACGGCTCTACAACTTTCACCTATGCACACACATTTTAAAGTGCTTTACATGCAATAAAGCAAAAACATAAATGCAATAAATTCACAATGAGGAGGAAAATAAAACCAATTAAATACTTATGATGAATGTAGTTTCAGTATAGTAGTACATTTTCATCAGAGAGAATTAATCTTTTAAAAGCACATTACCATGAGATTTGAAAGCGGCTGACCGTGGGGTGCATTTGATATCATCAGGAAATTCATAAAGATCTAAGATCTAAGTTTAATATTCTTCAAGTATATCAGAAATGCAGACTGTAAAGCAATTAATAAGCTAACACTAGCTTTCAAAATCTATTCTTTAACTAACTGGAAAGTTAGTGTAAGAACTTTAAGAACAGGTGGGATGTTCTCCGTTCTCGTGGTTCTTGTGCACACTTGGACACCAGCATTCTGAATGTCTAAAAGGTCATTTTGGGAAGATCAGACAAGTTTTGAATATACCCACCGATTTTAATGATGACCACCGCTAACAGTGCTAACAGGTTTTTGGGATGGTTGACTGTCTGTTTAAGTCAAACTTGAGGCTAAATGTCAGGTTGTGCTTCACATCGACAAATGGTTTAAGCATCCCCTGGCATTTGACATTTCTCTACTCTTCTCGCCTGGATTAGATTAGATTTGTTTGAAAGTTGAAATAAAAGTAGATATAGTACAGGGAAGAACCACAGAAAAAAACGAGATATACTGCAAGTGCACAAACAAAAGGTCAGGGACTTAGTTCCTGGCCTACAAGACAAGGTAAAACACAGCATAGAAGACAAGGGAAAGGCACTGAACACCACACACTTTTATCTTTGTCTCCCCTCCTCCTCTTGTGTTTCCCTGTGTCGCCCGTGACGAGGCAGTTGGAACAGACAGAGTGTGTTCACGCATGTTTGTTTGTGAACGTGGCTGTGTCTGTATGTGTATCTATACAGGTGTGTTTGTGTGTGTGTGTGTGTGTGTGTGCATGTGTGTGCGTGTGCGGTCTTCAAAGCATTTCTTTTA
This sequence comes from Thunnus albacares, assembly GCF_914725855.1. Taxonomy (NCBI): domain Eukaryota; kingdom Metazoa; phylum Chordata; class Actinopteri; order Scombriformes; family Scombridae; genus Thunnus; species Thunnus albacares. The sequence continues at coordinate 16,384,971 of NC_058124.1, forward strand.
GGTTATTTTAGCATCAACAGGGTTCAACTTTCATCACAGCTGGATATTGTTTGATCAACTTCCTCATCTGTCTGTCTCACTCTCCCCCCTGTAACATCAAAGAATGGAAGTGCTGATTCCCGTTCGTGTCGTGTTGTTGTTGTTTGTTATACAGTTTTAACTAAAGGTCCGTAGACAACTGATCCCTTCGTTGATGACAGCAAAGAAAACAGCAGAGATTAAATATGGATATAGTCAGGGTCTTTTCAGTGAGCTATTTTAGGAGTGAACCCGTTGAGAATGTGAAATTACTTCTTGACCTTGTTAGGTAATTTTCAACACGATAATATGCAATTATTTTACAATAAATTCTTATCATGACTAATTCGCTCATGCTGTACCAGCAGGATTGCAAATAAATAAATTAATTAATTAATAAAAACAACTTTTTTCTCTTTTTTTTATATTCATACAGAAGTTTGGGGTATCTTTCCATCCCAAACTAATACAATCTGCTGTCATTTGCTGGCATTTTATTTAGACTTTTAGAATGATGCAGTATGTAATTAAAGCATTTAGCTCAAATCTGATGGTAGACATCCATTCTCTAGACAGTGACATGACATGTAATGTTCATTGACATACTGGCAGCAGCAGCAGCAGCAGCAATCAAACCCCAAATTGATGCACAAACCTGTTTGACCTTTTAGCTGCCCTACAGCCATTAACTGATTAAGTGTCCTTGAGTGTAACAGAGTTTATCATCACACTTATTGCAACTCAATGGAACATCAGCCTTTATTATTTATTATAATATCTTTGGTTTAAACAATGAAAAGATATAGGTAAATAATAGCTTGTGTGCGAGTATACAGTATATATATAATTCTGTCTACTAAAATTATTCTACAGCATCATGGGGATGCTGTTTCTGCTGCGGAGGATGATGATAATGATGATTGGAATGATGCGTGATGAGCAGAGCTGGAAGTACAATTACCCAAACCCTACATTTTTATAATTTAAAAACAATCAATTATATAGGGCTAAGACCTGTTCAAAGCAGTGTCTCATGTTTTTCAGTTATGTTTTAAAGATTTGCAGATATGTGCTGCATTTGCTTTTACTTTATTCTGGAAAAGGACAGGTTGCACTGGTACTGTGCATTAAAACGACACTGTTAAATATCAAAATGATGCACCCCAGAGAGAGAATCAAGTAAAAATGATCTGCTATTGCTCATAAAAACATGAAACCTTTAAACAGGATTACTGACCTTAAGAATCAACTTCACTTTATCACCACAGCCATTATAATGGTGTAGATATTTTAAGTCTTCCTAAAAGGCTTTTGGTTTAATTCATTTGGGTAAGCAAACACCTCCAACAAACAAAGCTGAACAGTCAAGAAGGGGGCATTTAGTTGAATTATGGTAGACTTCCTTAGGTCTCCTTCCAGCAAGGTTTTTTTTTTTTTTTTTTTTTTACCAGCTTTACAGATTAATTGGCCACTTATTTAGTAAATGTGCATAATAAATTCACACATCAGCTAAAACTCTGGGCCTAGCTGGCAAATTCGTACTTAATCACTATTTGAAAATGTACGCATTGTGGTCACTCTCGGGTGGTCAAAAATCATTGCTGAAAAGAGCTGTAAGCTTTGGGCAACTCTTAAGACGTTGACTTTACGCTAACCCCTGACATTTATCTGTAAGAGTGACTCACATTAAAAAAAAACACACACACATGCACTGTCAGACACACACTTGTGGACACACACACACACACACACACACACACACACACACACTTGGACTTTTTAAGGCTTAGTGGTCTAATGCGAGCTGTCAGCTCTGCCACATTGTTTTGACTTGTTACAAGGGATAGCGCTGGAGGGTTGAGGCATGGCTGTGTGTGTGTGTGTGTGTTTTCCTTTATGTGCAAATGACTGCATGTGTACATAGTTTCTTGAATAAATGTGTGTGATGTGTGTATGTAAACCCTCAGGAAATTATATATGACAGAATTGGATAACAAAGATGCTTGTGCACATTATGTGTGTTTAGCACATGTGTGTGTCTGTTTATATCATATTGTTGAACATACACACAACTGTGGGCGTGTGTAACACTGTAGACAGATCATCTTTTCTCGCGCTCGCTCTTTTCATCTCCTGTTTTGTGTTTTTCCACGAAAAACCAGATTTGACAGGGGCCTCACACACATATGCACACATGCACATTAACACAGTAACTGCACATATACAGTATACACCCCCCCCCCCCCCCCCCCACACACACACACACACACACACACACACACACAAACATCCAACTCATCCAGATGCCTTTAAGGCAGATTATATCAGATTGTTAATCACATTTTCAAAGAGAATATATGTCTTCCAGTCTACACACAATCTGTAGAGGAGATCACATACACACACATTTAAATAATCTACTTTGTCTTTGTCTCTCCTTGCTCTTTCTCCTCTTTCCAGTAACATCTTCAGATTGGTCATCTTGGTCACATATGCACGCTCACAATCAGATAGAAGAGTGGCGTTCTTCCTGTGATCGCCTCCTTTCCATATGGGTCTTAATGCTGATTTTACAGTGTGATGAAGTAATGTGGAGGAGAAAAAAAAGCCCTCTGGCAGCATGTATGCATATGTTTCTGTGTCAGTTTCAGCAAGCTAGTTGGAATGAAGAAGAGGGAAAGCTAACAGGAGACTAGACGACATGTTGTACAGATGTTGTCACATAGTTAACACCGTGTCTACACTGAAAGCGTCTCAGCTGCGTTTTTCAGACGGAACGGTACACTTCTATGTTAATCTATACAGCTGTCTGCACAGCCTGTGTACCAGCTCCTGTGTCATGCGCATAACTGCGACCCAAAGTGTATTTTTTAGGCTTCAAGTCTATTTTCCTCCGTTTTACACATGTAACTACAGTAATTGTGTAATGGGCTCTGAGCGCTTTCAAAACGTGGGTGACATACACTCAACACTGTACCAGAACGCCTCTGTGTAGACACACAGACGGAGCACTCGTTGCTGCTGCTGCTGCCGCTCTGCTAAACGTGCTACTCACACTATGCTCTCTGTGTAGACATGGGGTCACAGGCCCTCTAGGTCATTTCCATGAGTCGCTCGACTTTAATGTGAACATCAATGAGACTTTATATCTGTCACAAGTTATTTCACATCCTTGGATCAAATAAAATTATAAGTTAAAAGGCAAAATACCAGCTCCAACCAATTCCAGATAGCTCCAACATGCAATCCTCAGCCTGATGATGCAATACATGTAACCCCTGTTTTGACATTAGAAAGTGTGTGTGTGGGTGGGAGTAGTGGTGGCGGTGGGTGGAACATGCGAGTGAGAAAATACTTGTGATTTTTCATAGAAGGTGCAAAAATCTGGATGCAGAGGGTGTCACTGAAACACAATCTCCTCCCTAAACTATTACTTTCAATTTGCTCGTAAGCAGAGCGCTTAACCACCAAATGCTCTGGTGAAAGTTTGCAAGGCGCACCAATTACAAGAAAAGAAAACTGTGGTTGTACTGGGCAGCTCCCAGGTCTGAATATGCTTAGGTGTGTTAATACAGAGCAGGGATTTACTGTATAAAGGCACGCATGTTGAGCAAAGCCCTTCCTGGGATAAGTAACACTTTAAAAGAAACTGTGAAATTGAGGTCAGAAGAAGAAGGAGATACCTGGATGCAAAGGAAATGTTTGTAGCTGCGATTTAGATTCTGCCCTCAAAAAACATACTGACTTTTAAGGTAGAAGTAGAGTCTTTATCTCTTACTGTCACTCTTTTAGTCTTTTGCTCTCTTTCTCTGGTACTCTCATCGTAGTAGTGGCACCCTTTGCTATCTCAGTAGCTATCTGTAATGGGCACAAAGTTCAAAGCAAAGCAGTGGTGTTTGTGTCTGGGTGTTAAGTGTCTCTGCATGCCCTCCCGCGTGTGCATGTGTGTGTATCCTCATAAAACGTCTTTTCCACGGCCTTGCATGCTCTCTCTCTTCTTTGCCGTCTCTCTCGCGTTCTCTCTCTAGCCCTCCAGAGTAGTCGAAATCTTCCTTCCAGTCAATTGAAGCCGTTTTCATGTCTAGCACCCTGCGCTGCTGCAGGCAATGTGCATGTGTATCTGTTTGTGAGTATGAAAGAGTCTGCATTTGTGTGTGTGTGTGTGTGTGTGTGTGTGTGTGTGTGTGTGTGTGTGTGTGTGTGTGTGTGTGTGTATGTGTGTGTGTAAGCTGCAGGCTAGCCATGACTGTATGATGCCTGAGGAGCAGAGAGGGAGGGAAAGACTATCCTACTGTTTGTTTGCAGCTCAGCAACAGTGTAGATAGTGTGTGATAAACTGCATAATTTAGCAACAGTTAAATCATCCTGTGCAGTATATGTGTGTGTGTGTGTGAGTGTGTGAGTTGATTAAAGCTGGTCATGTGAATCCCAATTTTCCATATGATAATTAGATTAGTCTGTATTTAAATATACAGCCGTCAGCACAAACTCATAATTCCACCAGATTTGTCTACGTGTGTTTGTGTGTACTTGAGTCTAAGTGCACGATTGTACTGTTCTATATAATGCTAGTGACATTTGTAATTACAAGAGCTCAAATGGAACTCTACATATTAAACTTGTTTAAATAAACTGTCAAGTTAGCCTGAATTATACCAACCAACACTGATTTACTGAATAATAATTTAAAACAAACATACAACCTCCAGTACTCTCATACACTTTTATACTTGCAAAAATGTTGCAAAGGTCATTGCACTGTGGCCATTTTTTTGGTTTAAAACAAAATATTTATGACTATTCATTTTAATTGCAGCACTTGAATAAACTCAACTTGATGTTTGACCTCTTATCAGCCGAATAGGAAAAATACAACACCATCTTAGCTGGTAAAAAACACAAAGATTATCCTAAATAACAGGAAGTGGTTCACAGTGACTTTCTTTTATAAGCTACAGTCAAAAGATGTGTGTTTCGTTTGCATATATTTATTACCTTCCTTACTATATATAGTCTCACACTTTTCCTGGTTTAATTCTCCTGCTTGATTGCTCTCAGGGTAAACTGACATGGTGTATGAGCTTACCTGCATGCATGTGTGTTACTCTGTCTATTCAACTTTATTTTGCCTGCACTGTAGCAATCGTGAATAAACCCAATCATGCATAACGTTCCACCCATCAGTGTTGTGCAATCATTTTACCATAATTATATTCGCCTCGGGTCTTTTATTCCCAAAACGGTGTACTTTAGTAGCTTCATCGGCTTACAAAATGAGAGTTACAGCATTCTCAGTGTCATGAGGTGCAAACATTGATGCAGTGTTGTTCATTAGTATTGGTTTAAATGAGGAGTTTAAGAATCTCATTATCTGAATGCTATTTTCGAGTTATTTAATTTATATCGGCATCAGTGAAAAGTTTTAGTGTTTAATGATCTAAATGTTGTTTCGGAGAATTTCATTAGCATTGATTTCAATGGAGGCATTTAGCGACACATACTCAACCTGAATGTTGTTTAAAAGAATTTCATTAGTATTCGTTTTAATGGGTACTTTTACTGAAGCAACTACTAAATGCTGCTTTTAATTGTTTTGTCAGTAGCGGTTTCAAAGGAGCATGTAGGTGTCAAAGAAACAGCTGAAATTGCTACCAGCCAAATGCAAGTCGTTTATAAAATTAAGTAGAGTTATATACTTTCAGCCTTGTGTACAGGTTATTCACTGTTCATGTTATTTTCTCATTATACCAAATATTGAAACTAGACAAGTAATCATGTTATCTATAAGTGAATAAAATTCATTTTAAATGAGAAATATTGAAATTCAATCCACTAAGCCAAGCAGTATTAGTTTGATTCCCTGAAATGCTGTCTCAGAAGCTTTTCCACCTGAGCAAGCAGCATATATCGGGCAAACTGCAGCACGATGCCGGATGCACTCAAAGCAGGTGTTTCCACACAGGTGTGGTTTCTGACTTGATTAACTTAATTGGTTAATTAAACAATCAATTATCCCATCATCTCCTGATGCCATTACGGTCATCGCACTGCACTCGGCCTCCATCCAAATACTCCACTTGGCTTCAAATGATTTAAATGAGTGCATCTGTCTCCAGGATGGAGGGATGGATGAATGAGTGGATTAAATAATGAAATGAAGGCAAAAAATGATGGATGTGTGCATATACTGTAGAGGGAGCAATGATGAAAAACTGGATAGATAGATGGATGAATTTATGAATGGATTAAAACAGAGGGAGGGGTTTAACTTTTCATGAAAGGCAATGATCCTGGACCTGTTCACTGAAATATTCCCTGTGCTCATCACCAGGCAGATTTACTAACCTTTCCTTTCTTTTGATGTCACTCCTCACATTCTTTGCCATTTTTAGGTTAATTAAAATGCCACAGCCTTTGCAAACATCAACCATACTGACTGGAATTTTTTTTTCCCCCATGCATGACTAAAATAGTACTAAATATCAGGTATTTTTTCAAGAGGCTAGTGTAACCACTAGAAAAAAACAAGTCACAAAAGAGAAGAGGATAAAAATGACCCAAACTTCTGTAGCACACAAAAAGAATTCATGACAGATTTGATCTTTTTCAGATATAATCAGGCAAAAATAATTTTGATACATTTTTGAAATGTAGAATGGTTGGCTCTTTGTTGATAGAGTGAGTCACTTGCACTCTTTTTAAGTATAATTCACCATGCATTCTATTTTAGGAGCCATTTTTTAATCCTTCTGCTTACTTCCTCCACCTTTTCTCCACTACCCCCCCCCCCCCTCTCACACACACATACACACATATATCTCACCCCCTCTTTTCCTCACCTCCCTCCATGTATCACCTCTGTGGATATAGTAGTCATGCAGACAGCTAATGTCAAACCACCAATTACACAGTCAGATGCTTTTTATCCTCTCCCTCTCTCTTGTTCTGCTTTACACACCCACAACCACATACTGACACACACGCAGAGACACGCGGAGAGGCGCGCACACACACACACACACGGGTCCTGATGTCAGGCACTTTTGTTTATCAGTCACATCAACAACAAGTGTTTCAGGATGGTAATTACTGACAGACCAAGACCTTCCATTTGTTCTGCACATCAGCACACACACACACACACACACACACACACACACACACACACACACACATACACACAAACACGCACAGCTTCACAGCAGAGATTAATCCGTCCATACATGTTATTCACATGTTGCTGCTTTGAAAAAAACACTTCCTTTTTCTGCACTCCTGCCACTATATATACATTTCTGCCATCCCCCTCGCTCTCTCTCTCTCTTGCTCTCACTTTCTCTTTTTCTCTAATACCATTACTGGAACCATCAGCCAGAGTGGTGGCATTTACTGGCCCTGACGCTCCCAGACACAGACACAGACATGCAAACATACACACACACACATACACATGCTGTAGTGTCTATCCAGGCAGGTTGCCCACTGCATGCTAAGCTAATGAGATTGGCAAAGTGCCACATTACCAATATCAGCAGCAACCTTCCTTCCATTCTCTCTCAAATGCACACACGAGCATGGAGATTTACGCTCTGAGACACAGAATCAAACAGACGTAGAAACACCGAAAGACACGGGTGATCACACAAGAAGAAAAATTCAACCACGTGCACAAGTTTGCGGCCACAAAGACGTTTCTGCAGTTAAATACAAAACAGATTCATGGAATGGGAGGAGAGAGGGATAATTAGCTGGCATAAGCTTAAAATGAAAGGAAGGGGTGGAGTGATGATGTGATAGATTAAGGGTGTATTTTTTCAGGATTTCAGTTATTATACTGGAGTAACTTTATACAGCATTTTCAAAGGGTCAAGTTAATCAGGAATTGAGTGAAAATCATTATTTATACTGACCATATTTGTTTTTTACTATGTATCACCCAAAAGAAGCTATCTTTTTATTCAGTTTCCATGTTAATTAAATTTCACTTAAATTTAAAGGGTTTCATTGGCATGACCATAATCAGATACAGTGTTGTCAAAGCACTGCATGAATTCTGACATTAATTTACAACATAGAAGAACTTCTTTGTTGACTGAGTGTACTTTTGGGGGAATTTTTTAACCTGAAAAAACTTAAGGTGTTGAAAATGTAGTGTTATTAGAATATTGATTAAGTCTGTTTTGTTGAAATATAACACAAGTCATGATGTGGTTATTATGTCAGGTTTTTCATCCAGGCTTACACTCCCATTAAAAATTCATGTTCCCAGTTGGATAGGTCAAATACTGTATGTCAGGCAAAATTTGACCTTGGTTACGACACAGTGCCATTTTTGGAACTTCCTGTACACAAACAACACCAAAAGTGGGTAGAAATCACTTTGCATTTGTTTTATTGTGCTTGAAAGCACTGATGTTAAATTTTCATGAAGTGGTGACGCGAAAACTATAAAACTTTAATTCGAAACGATACACTTGTTATGGATACAAAGTGCATTCTTCATCATACTGAAAACATGAACACTGGCGATTTTGAGCGAAAACACAGGAGACTTTTGTGTGTATTTATTTGTACTCTTAATGTTGTAAGGAGCAGTTTGAGTGGGGCATGCAAGAAGGGAGGACTTTGCAAAAGAGTGAGAGTGAGAGGCCTTGAAAAACTAAACGCAGACTCCTCACAAACAAATCCACATTGCTACAGCAGCATTATGAGAGTGAAACCAGTCACTGGTTCAGTTTATAGAAGAGTGGCATTAAAGCAAAACAAAAGCTACTAAAATTAAAGCTACTAAATATTTTTTGTTGTTAGCCAAATTGTCGTTGTCTTAAATCAAACTTTTTTAGATGGAAGACTGCCATTCTGCAAATTGAGGTAAAAAATACTGTAATATGAATGTGAACTATTAATGTAATGAATAAAATCTTAAAATCAAATTGAAATTAAAGAGGAAGCCAGTAAAGCCGGGCTCAGACTACATGTGTTTTGGGCCGATTTATCCCCAATTCACCCCTCCCGACAATCGGAGGAGAAATCTAGTCTGGGACCTTGGTTGTTATCAATGTTCAGCCCAGATTATCTGGTAATGTGAGGGGTTTACAGATCCAATCTTAAACCTCCAGAACTGTTCGCAGGCTCATCGGGCCAACCCGATAATTTCGAACATGTTAGATATTGATTTATGATTTAAAATCTGGATGATTACGTCACTACTTTCCAAGCAGGACCACAATAGCCAATGAGAGAAACAAGTCTACAAGGAGACGAAAGTGAATGAGAGGATTTTTGAAATGGCGACTGCAAAGAAACAACAAGCTGTTGTACGAGTGCGTTGTGTGTGGCAAGAATACGCCTGTATAATATGTCCAAGATATATCATAACCGTACAGACAAAGAGAAGAGCTTTACTAAAGCAAGTTGTTGCAACACATCAGTCTCCATTTTGTTTACATCTGCTTCCCCATGAGATCACGTGAGGTGGTTCATTGCTCCCTCTGGCACGATAATCTTAATAATATCCTGTAGTGTGTGAGGCGCCATTATTTTATAGATAATGCTGCATCCCACACCAGATTATAAATGGTGTGTGTAAGTGCAGTTCTTTTTATCATTAGAGCCGTGCCTCCTTGTCAAATTCATTTTTGTAAGTGTGTGTATGTGTGTGCTTATTTGTGTGTGTGTGTGTGTGAACAGTTTTACTGAGGCCTTTTGCCAGTATCTGGTGTCTGTCTCTTTGGCCAGACCAACAATGCTTCTAGCTGGGCTATTTCTTCAAGTCATTCATCATTTACTGAATGAAATAAATGTTTTACAGGGATCCTGCTAAAATGAGGGAGTATTGTTCAATCTAGGCTAAGAGCTGAGTGAAAATGCCCCAACATTTAAAATTTGCATAACTTCATTTTCAGGAAGTGATGTGTGTGCATTTCAAGGAAACATTTCTTGTTTTGCATTCTGCCATTTAAATATGGTGTTACAGTAATGAAATATGTCATATATGAATGGATACTTTGAAATTACAATCAGGAAACAGGCAGTCAGCATTCCCATTTGTAATTAGAATAAATTACAATGACTAACTCAATAATTACTCAATCTGTGGACTGTGTTCTTTTGTCAGTTTTCACTGGGTGTAAATGTTTTTTTACAAACATGGCGGCCAGACACATACATTCAGTCTACTACCCACATATTCTATTTTGAGAACAAATACAAGGTCAAGTTGAGTGTTGAGCCTGTGAAAAGACAGAACAGTGGAAGAGTCTGTGTTAAACATCTGTACAGTTATAAAAACTGTGAAGTGACTCTTCTTTCATCACCTATTCATCTGATATCCTTCATTTACTACAAAATTAAATCTCCTCTTTCTTTGTATACTCCTTCCCTCATCCTCTATTCCACACATCCCTCCTCTTTCTCCTACTAGCACCCTCCTCACCCCCACTTCTCCCCTTTTTCCTATATCATCTCTTTGCTGTACCTAACTCACAGTCACAATGACCATTTTTCACCTCTTTTCATTCCTCTCCTCTTCCCTAATTGTCTCACTTTTTTCTATACTCTTCTTTCCATCTTTCCTCCCTTACTCCTTGCATCTCTGTCGCTCTTTTTTTCCCTTCCACTTTGGCAGCCTAGCCCTCTGCCTGTTGCTACGGTTACCATACCAGACAGCGAGGGAGGTAAGGAGGAAAAAAGAGCGAGGAAAAGAGGAAGCAGAGAGAGACTTTAAGAGGGATGAGAGACACACTGTGACACTGTGTGTGTGTGTGTGTGTGTGTGTGTGTGTGAAAAGGAAGAGAGAGAGATGGGAGATATGGAATTGATGTCACAGCATGGGCTTAGTCTTTCTATTTAGATTAAACAATCGTGACAGTCAAAGTAACAAACTCTCAAACTTTGCTGTTTTAAAAAAGAGACTGAGTCATCAACTTTAGTTTAAAAAAAGACATTCAAACCTTCTGTCCTGAATAAACGTTGATACTGTATGGGCTTAACTGCTTAGCCTGGCTAGAAAGCTCTGTTGGATTATTATCGTTACTGTGCTGATATTAAAACAGTTCAGTAATGTGAATAGGGGAATAAGAAATAGTGTTAATGCAATTATTTTTACTGTAATTGACAATAAATTGACATAAATGTAAAGCTTTGGTGTTGTGAACAACACAAACAGTAGCACTGTAACAGTCACTGGTAGCTGTCCAAGGTCCTGAATTGGCTTTAAGTGCATTGTCCACTAAAGAATGAGGAGGTGCTATAGGACTGCAGGGAATCTACATAATGGTGGGACACGAACATTACTGGACCTCAAACAGGACACATAAGTAGATTATTTTACAGATTAGTTTCTTGATTAATTAATTAATCAACTGTATGTGAAATGATAAAAAAGTCCTCCCTCCACTCAAAAATGTGTTTTTCTCTGTGTCTCTTCACTTGGATGCATGAGCTTCACTGTGCAGAATGATATATGTGCTGAAGTCAACACTAGAGGACTATTTTCACATTCATCTATTGAAGGGGGAAAGTTTCTCTAAACTCCAAACTGGTGAACATTGCCTTTCTGTATGCTCTTGTATTCACACTGGAGGGTCGGAGGTAAAAACATAATTTCTCTACCAAGATCAATAACGTCAAAGACTTATCTGCGTTTGAAATGAGCTTCCCAAGGCAGAGGTTCCTGAGGTAACTAGATCCTGGCCAATGAACTGTTCATTTTTGTCCCTGCTTTCTACTCATTAACCGTATCACTGTCATAATTCATTGGTTTGACACGCCTGTCTTCGGGGTTCATTTTTGTGAATTAATCATTGCCTGGAAACAATCAATTCTCAGTCTAGACTGCCTGTGATCAATCACAATAGCAATGAGGTGCTTCACCCATGTATGTACACAGTAATCAATTAATGTCAATACAAACTGGCTCTCCAATTAAAACTACATGTGGTGGTGTGGTGGTCTGAACCCAAAATCCAGTGGTCACCTTGTTAGCTATAGTAAACTGGTTTATGGAGAAAGACCAAGTCCTATTTAGGGTCAGTATATTGGTATTTAAAGTACTGTATGTAAAGTAAAGGGAGTTGCCAGATCATAACTTGTGCCACAGAGAACACAGAAGGTGTACTTTTTAATATTAAACCAAAGCAGACACAGTTTGCAGCTTCATAGTTTTTTTAAATACTTTACTTTTATTTCTCGACTGCTTTATTAACTGACATACAATATACAGACACAGCAAAGATATGAGACAGAGAAGGTGACATGATTTGATAAAACTGCTCACACTCGGATATTGTTTTGTTTTGTTTTGTTTTTATGTTAATCTAAGAAGTGTTGAAATGTCATAACTGTGTTTCTTTCCCATCTGGCACTCCTGACAGGGTTACTTTCACAGATTTGGAAACCTTCACTGTTCTTTTTAGGGCCTTCAGATCTCTGCCAGGTTCGAGAAGGAGCACCAAATATAAAATCTTAGAAAAAAAGAAATTGAATACGAGAATGAGTAGTGTGGCCTAATTATGCTTTTCAGTTGCCAAGAAAGATTTCTCAGAAATATACCCAAATATAAGAAGATAATGGATTTTCTGTCCCAAATGGTTGCTGAAAAGAGGCTGAGGTTTACAAAAATGGTTTTATTGTGTATTTCTGGATGAGAGAGAGTAGGTGGAGTGAGGATAACTGTTCAACTTCAAGTCCCTGTAAAGGCATCCATGCAGTGCTTGAACTGTCCTTGAGCAGGGCATTGAATCCCTATACAGTATCATCATAACATGTAAGCCTCATATAAAATATATGCTTTTTATAGCTATGAATGCCTTTTCCCCTCTCTACAATGCAATCTAAAAAGTCTTTGGACAAAGGTTGTATGATAGATTAAGGCTCTCATATGGTGAAGTGGCGCGCAGCTTTGTCATTGCAGCAGATGTTCAGTTTTACTTAGGCATGAAGTGTTTCTTTTTGTTGTTCTATGCAAAGTGCAAAACTACCCTTTAATGTCCTAACCTCAACCCATCACCAACCCTACACTCAAAGTGCTCTCTTTATAGTTTTGTTGATTATGTTGTTTTTTAAGCCAGTTTTTTAAGCCATTTTCCTGGCTGTGTATATAGTAATGATGTTCATCTGACTATTCATAACTATATATATATGTATATGTAGAGTCTTATATATACTGTATTACCTGACTCATTTCCCTTTTGATCACAGCTCTGCACTCACTCAGCCATGTTGCTGTGTATTTTCATGTTGACAAATATGTGGGTGGTATGAGGACATTTTTATCATGTACACATATGAATAGGAGTATTCAAGAGTTGCCAGATATGTTAATATGAGGTTTTAAACCTGTTTGGATGCAAATTTCAGTGTTCAGGTATTTCAGTATTCATTTCCACAGTTCCTGCTGGCCTGTAAGAAAAAAAGTCAGAAAAGTTGTTTTAAGGAGTGGGTGGCTCACCTAAATTGTATAAAATGTTTCTTCAGTTCCATAGTCTTGAGTGATTACTTTTATTTAATTCAGGAATGGAAATAGGGTCTCTTAAAGGGCCTGTCAAAAATGTTCTTTCTCCTATATTTTACAGCTCACTTTTAAATTGTAAATTTACCAAGTCTTTCCGTAAGCTTAAGAGGAGAGACACACACTATGGATATGGCGTCATCTATAGACAAATTCTGGATCTACTCCATAGACAGTAAATAATGAAACACCTCCGAGGACACTATGACAGCACCAGTGGTGATTTTACTGGCATAGGGAAGAAGTCACAGCTGTTAGCCCGACAGTCAGATTCGAATAATTTGAATGTATTATTTCAAACCAAAGCTTTATAAGCCCACAGAGTCAGTTTCTTATTCAATAACAATGGACCAACTCCAAAAAGTGTCACCTGTTGACATTGTCTATTCACATTTTGCTCTCATATCCAGCTAAAGAAGACAGTTGAGTTCGTAGACAATTAATTTACTGTCCAAAATCTTTTGAATAGTAAATAGATTTAGTTTGTGTTCAGGTTTAGATTTGCCCTTTAGAGTTTGGACTAGCAGTGGCCTGGAGGGTAGAAGGTTGGTGATTTAAATCCCTATACTGAAAATTGTGGTGGAGATGGTGAACAAGTGACACCCACCCTCCACAGCATACTGCTCCCTGGAGCAAGCATCTTACCACCCGTACAGATGTAGCAGTTATGAGTCACCTGCTAGATGAGATTGTGTGTAGCCCTGCAGATTTGATACAGGGTGGTGTTTAAAAAATTAAAGTACATATACTATATGCGCTCAGCTAAATCCCATCTTAAACTAAGTAGAGTATAAAGACTCACGCTTTTGCTTGGTGCAATTTTTTCCATGTATGCCACTCAGATACCGGTCAACCAGCTTTAGCACTTGCATTCATGCATTAAACATTATTTTTAAGTACTATTCTCTGTCTCATCTTACTGTTGAAATGGCACAATGCACAGGCATCATATTGTTTCTCAACATGCATAAGAACTACAATCAGATTTCTTTGATGGAGAGAGTTGAAAGGAGCATTAAGCCTCTTCTCAGAAATCTGAGTCAAAAAAGGTCAAAAATGTCCCCTCTCACATCTATTTAAAACATGACTAAAATGTTTTAAAGTGGTTGGTGGATGTTTTATATCTCAGTAATACTTCCCATAGCTGTGTAAGGTTTTAATATCTTAGTGAATGATCCTGAAGCAGCACTTCCTGGCAATGAAAGCACAAATGTAACTTGAGAGGACTGCAAGTCTAGAAATAATTATACCTTGGCAAACCTTACTTTCCCTCTGCCTGATGCAACCTATTGGCCCTTAGTGACGCATTTCTTATATTTGTAGATATTATCAGGTTGTACAATATGTCATGTTACTGTCACTTCTCTAGTGACAGAGGTGTTGACAGAGGTGTTGGCAGAAGCCAAATAGGATTTAAACAATATAAATTGTAGTCAGACACCATGAGGAAGTGTCTTCATCAAGCATATTAATGCCTAACTCCTCCTTCAGGGTAGAGAGACCAACGTAAGATCCATGATGGCAAGCATCAACACTACCAAAGCTAGACACTGGATTTCTCTCAGCCCTTGAAGTGTTATTCAGATTAGACAAAGAAAGGAGCTGGCTGTACTTGTTGCCTTTATATTAAATCTCTTGAAGGCCTTTAGGGTGCTACCAGCTGCAACAGAGATCCATAGAATTCATAAATAAGTAGGCACGGATACATGTTGTGCTCACCCTATCATAAATCACTGTATACTGGGACACCGTATACATTGCCCAGGGCTGTACTGCACGTCTTCAGCTGTTCATTTTGATCATGTTTAAAATTGATGCCACTCCTAGTCAGAATGCAAAGTTGCGTAACAACAGTGATATGAGAAAAAAATTATTATATGCATATAGTTTAATTAAAATGCTGTTATAGCCACAATAACTGCAATAATTTGATTAGTGTGTGTATCTAAGTCTGTGTGTCAGGGTTGCCAAATTTGGTACTGAAGTCATTGATCCATCCTGGCAGAGAGAGGAGTGGGATAATCTGGCAACCCTGCAAATGTCAACTGAGGAATCGTTATTTGTGTGTGTTTGGTGTGAGTCCATTTGGGATGGGGACATGCGTGCACCTATGGATACTGTATGTTGTGGTTCAAAGGACTATTTCCATCTGTAAAATGAACTATGCTTCTACACACACTTCTACTGACAAACACACAAAAACTAGCTGAATTCAACATGATCAGTCAAGTGGTGCTTAGCCTATGTATCCAACTCCTGACCCAACACGATTAAAACATCAACATCAGAAGATATCATTTTTTAAACTCATTAGTTGCGGAGCTTCTGTTGATACTACAGACGGTTGTCAAATTAAAGAAAAAACCTGGATAAATGAGTGAGGAAACAACAAACGCAAGGAAATGCAGGAATACAGGAAACAACAAACTACATTAGTGGTTTTCTTGCTGCAAAACACAACATAACCTGATGTCAGTAGATCTATTAGGAGTTGGAATAGGCCATCCTCTTTGTGGCTTTTAACCAGTAAAAATGTCAAAAGACAATGACATCATCACATGGAAACACATTGTGTATTGTGATGATGTCACAATATGATATAATATAGTGAAAATGGAGCTGGCATGCTACATTTTTGCTCCAGGCTGCCGTGGCAGGGTTAATCAGTTCATGAGCGTGAGGTTGGAAAGGTGTGTTCAGCTGATTTTCCCTGGATGAATCAGATTTTAACTAAAGGAGAGAAAAAAAAAACAGTGGAGCAGATGAACTGTCGCTCAGAGCAATGCCATGTTGAAGAGCGCTGGTCCCATGTCACTCTGTTGTTTTTTGATTCCTCATAACGAGACTTAACTTGCTGAATCCTCAATCCAGTTTATATCAAAGGTTTGTTTTTCCCCTTTTCCCCATGCTCAGAGGGCCTCAGTTTGACAGGAAGCGTTCACTGAATATTCATGTAAAGAAGTCCTTGCAGTGATTTGTGATGCACTTTTGCTGTTGAGAGTTGACTGGGTGAATCCAAATGGTGTTGCTTGAAGTAGCTATGTCATACAAGATGAGTTTGAACCCTTTGATTCAGTGAGCATACATTACAACAAACGGCAGCCTTTTAAATGACTTCTCTGATTCACTGTATAAGGAATTAAAACATTTTAAATGTTTTACATTTACTGTTACATGTACATGTATGTAGTGTCATAATATATTGATATGCAAGATAAAAACCTCTTCAGGTGACTGAACATCTCTTCTCTTCTCTTTATTAATTATGAAGATGCATTTTTTTTTTACTGATATTAAACAGTATTTTTCATTGTTCTAACGTTGCAATTTCTAGATATCTAACAGTCAACCCTCTCAGTGACTGTGATAGCTGTGGAGCTGGGGTTTAAAAGATGGAAATTAAAACAGAAACACATTATTTTGATATATGTAAGCATTAAAATCCATCCTGGTAGAAAAGCCTGACTAGATTCAGTCTTTAAAGCAGCAGGATTGTTACATAACTAATGGTTATTCAACTACTAATTGTGGCTCCTTTCTCTCTGTCTTTTTTAAAATTCACCAATTAATGCATACATATATAGTCAATATGGACATACTAACAAATACAAAGGCAACAAGAGATGATATTGGTTTACAAGACATAAACAGACACAGATAGGTAACAGGGGACAGCATGTGTAGAAAAAAAAATTAAAGAAAATAAAATAAATAAGTGAAGGGTGTGATCTGTTTGGGTTTGGATGCATTTCTAGTAAGTTTTGCAGGATGGGTTTGGTTTAGTATTATTAAGTCTTTCTGTTCATACATACACACATACTTATACATATTTTTCCCTTTTCCCCTTTTTCCTCTTTGCTTTCTTTTTTTCCTTTTCCCTTCCCCAATTACATGCTTATATTTACATTTGTACTTGTGTGGTGGCGTTAGCTCACCAGCAGCAGAATAGATCTGAGAATTGTTGAAAATATTTTATTGAACTGTTCCAGTTGTTTTTTTGTTTTATTTTTGTAAAGCTGATTGTTGTTCCATTGAGATCTGTCGTGTCGTGTTGTGGGATGTTGGCTTTTTTCCTACTTTTCCAATTTAATTGTATTGTTTTCTTGGCGATAGTTAGGGCTACAAGTAGCCCTACGTGTTGAGTATATCAAGATCAGCGAGTATGCATACGGAAGGGGATAATGGATTGCTTAAGCCAAAGAATAGGGATAGTGTGGTGGTTACTTCTTCCTGGAAATGTTGTATTGGTGGACAGAGCCAGAGTGTGTGGAGGTAGTTGTCAGTTGTGTTGCGTGCACAATGAGTGCATATGTCTGATCCGGTTAATCCCGTTATGTGCATCTAGTGCTGTGTGATGTGTGTTCTGTGAATGATCTTGTATTGTATTAACCTTATGTTAGAATTCCTATACATGCTGAATATGTTATTACAGATTCTATTCCAAAAGTGGTTATCGGTGTGGATACTGAAGTCTATTTCCCATTTGTTTATTGGAATATGAGGTGCATTGGTAGAGTTTGTGGAAGATATGAGTCTATACAGTTTTGAGAATGGTTTGTTTGATTTTGCAATTTTACTGATGCTGTCCGCTAGTGGTGGTTGTGTCAGGTGTGTGCTAGAGATATCTATTTTTGCCTTGATTGACTATTTTAATTGGATGTATTATAAGTATTATTGTTTCTCAATGCCATCTATGTCAATAAGCTGTTGGAATGTTAACAAGGTGTTATGGTCAAAAATGTGATAGAGGTGTGTAATCCCTTTCTCTTTCCATAAGTGCCTATTAGAGGTGATTTATTTGCAGTGAAGTCTGGATTGTGCCATATGGGTGTTTGTGTGGTAGGTGACATTGTAGTGTTTTTTATTGTATTGACTTTCCACTAAACTTTCAAAATTGTGATGATTTTAATGTTTTTGAAGCAGTCGTGGTGTTTGATTGTGTCAATGAGGAGGGGTATGTTTTTCATTGCTATGTATTGGCATTCACTTTGTTCTATATCAAGCCATGGGTGGTGGTGATGGTGGATCCATTTGATGAGATATTTTAATTGATTTGCTAAGTAGTAGTATTGGAAATTTGGTGCCTCTAGGCATCCCTGATGTTTTGATTGTTGTAATGTGGTTAGTTTTATTCTGGGTTTTTTGTTTTTCCAATAAAATGTTGTTATTATTAGTGTGTTGAACCATTTTGCTGTGGGTTGGGTTGGGATCACTGTGAATAAGTAACTGATTCTTGGTAATATCGTCATCTTTGTTGAGGCAATATGTCCTTTAATGGATAGTGGTAATGTCATCCATCGATTTAAGTTGTCTTGTATTATTTTTCGTAGTGGAGTGAAGTTAAGGTGGAACAACTCTGATAGCTTGGAGGAGAATTTTATGCCTTAATATGTGATGTTGCCAGTGGTAAGTGGGGGATTTGTGATGCAGCATGAGAGCTATCTTTATGTATTGGTTGGATGGTGGGTTTGTTCCAGTTTATTGTGTAATCAGAGATGTTGGAGTATGTATTGATGATTTTCATAATGTCTTTGATTGATTTATTTTGATCCTGTAGGAATAGGAGTACATCGTCTGCATATAGGCAGATTTTATATATTATCTCATTGGTGCTGATGTCTGTGATATTGTTTTGGCATATTGCTGCTGCTAGTGGTTCGATAAAGAGTGCAAATAATGAAGGTGAGAGTGGACATCCTTGTCTGGTGCCTCTGTGGAGTGTGAAGATTTGTGAGATTAAGTTGTTAGTCATGATTGCTGCCCTTGGTGTGCTGTATAATGTTTTAATCCATTGAATAGATGACTCTGCAAAACCATAAGAAATGTCCAGTTTACTTTGTCAAATGCCTTCTCAGCATGTAATGAAAGGATGTTAATTTTAGAGTTATTTTGGTGGGATATATTTATCTGGTTAAATAGACAGCGTGTATTATTTGATAAATGACTGCCTTTAATAAATCTTGTTTGATCTGGGTGAATTAGAGATGGGATAACTGATTCAATTTGGGTTGCTAGTGCTTTGCTGATGATTTTGATATTGATGTTTATTAAGGAAATGGGTCTGTAACTTGTGCAGTGAGCTGAGTCCTTATTTGTCATAAGCAGTACTGAAATTAGTTCTGAGTTCATATGATAGGAGATGGATTTTTTAAATTTTTTTTATCTCGTCTGCCATTCTGGTGAATAGTGATGATAGTGTTTGCCAAAATCGTTTATTATTGTGGGGAATCCATCTAATCCAGGGGCTTTATTGTTTGACATTGATTTTAGTGCCTCTTCATATTCTGTGGATGTTAATGGAACGTCTAAGATGTCTGCTTGGTCTTTTGTTGGTGAGGGTAATGTGGTGCCACCTAGAAAATGTTCTATTTATGCTGAGTTTTTTCCTTGTTGTCACTGTATAAGTCACAGGAGTATTGTTTGAAGACATTGTTTTTGTTTGTGGATCACTGGTGATGTTCCCTGTTGAGTCTTTGATTGTTTAGATGAATGATTTCTCCTTATTGCGTTTGAGTTGATTTGCTAGGTATTTTCCGGATGTGTCATTATGTTCAAAATGGTTGTATCAAAGTCTTTGTAACAGGAATTGCGCCTTTTTATTGATGATATTATCAAGTCGAATTTAATTTCTCTAATTTCTTTTAGTGTCTGTTTTGTGGAGTTGGCTGCATAGGAACTGTGTAATTGTTTGTTTTTTCCTCCAATCTGTTTTCTACATCTTGTTCTTTCTTTTTTTATACAGGTTGATTATGAGATGATTTTTCCTCTTAGTACTGCTATAGCTGTTTCTCAGATGAGTATCGGTGAGGTATTCGCTGAATCACTTGTTTCCGTAAAGAATGTCCACTCTTTCTTGAAGTATGAATCAAAGTCTTTATCTTTAAATAAAGATGTCTTGAATCACTACCTTGGGTTGGTTTTAGTTTGTGTTTCTTTGTGCATTATTAAGTTGATTGGTGCATGATATGATATGATGATTGGATTGATGGTGGGATCAGAGATATCCGCCATCGTGGAGTTTCTTGCTAAGAAATAGTCAATTCATGAGAATGACTGATGGACTGGAGAAAAGTAAGTGTATTCCCTGGCTGACAGGTTTTGTAACCTCCAACTGTCACCAAGACCAAGATCCATCATGTACTGTTTGATTATCTGTGTTGAGTGCCAGTTTTTGGTATGATTTGAGGCTGTTGAACTATCTTCTGTTGGGTTGATAACTGTGTTGAAGTTGCCACCTATGTTTATAATTGAATTTGAAAAATCTTCTAATGGTGTAAAAAAATCATGATTGAATGTTGGGTATTCTCTATTTGGGCCATTGATACTTGTAATTGTTATACTGATGTTTTTTGATTGTTCCATTGATAATAACAGCATCCTTCTGGGTCTGTTATGGTGTGTATGACTCCTTTCTCTTAATTAACGCTTTGTCTCAGAACAGCACAATGAAAGAGAGAAGTGTGTGTGTGTTTGTGTGTGTGAAAGAGAGTGTGAGGGAAACAGTGTGTTTAAAGAGGAAATGCCAGTCCCAAGATTACGCCTTAGTGAGAACATGACAAAAAAGAACAAAAAAAGAGAAATACAGTGAAGAAAAAGAGATTTCATCTAATGATGTTCATCATTCATCTAATGATGTTTTCGATTTAATGAATGAGAATATGTGTGAATGTACTGTATGTGTATGTCATCAAGTGTTGTGCATGTATGTTTGCTTGTTATGGCTAAGGAGCAGATCATTTTAACATTTTACCTTTGCTTTGTGTGAGTGCGTTTTTATGCTTGAGTGACTGGATGAGACTACCATACATGTTTATAAATGTTTATAGATTTTATAGACTTTCTCAACAACCATTTGTTTGACCACTCCCTGACAGAACAATGTTAACGTCCTCAACATACCACCCCCACAGAGACTGATAAGCAGTCAACATAGGCTCAGTCGGGAATTTCCCATTACTCCCTGTTTTCAGGTTTTTCAGGACATATCGATTATTTATGAGGAGGCAAAATGACAGATTTTAAAATATTCCACGGCACAAAAAAAAAGAAAAAAGAACCAGGAACACTTGGTGTTTTGATCACTTTATATACTCCCCTACCATGACATTCATGTGCAGTTGGCCCACTTTACTATGAATTTTAAAGAGTTGCAACTTTATAGAATGTCATCGTAAATACATAATTCAGAAAGAAGACTGTTCAGAATAACGACAGCACTGGTTATTTTTTCAAATGCCTAAAATGATAAATGTTCACGTTTACCTGACAAGGGTCTCATGTGGTTGTACAAATTACAACTGCAAAGCAAAAGCAGAAATAGCATAACATCATTTAAACTTTGCAAAACTTCTGAAGGAACAGGACAGAGTGTATGGTTGGGTCAACACTTTGACATAGGAGACCACTGTTGGCATTCTGTTTCCTACCAACTGTCAACATTGGTTTCTTTTAATCAGTATGAAGATCTCTCTCAAACCTAATGAAATTTTTTTTTTAAACAAAGAACAGTCTTTAAAATAAGTATTTTTAGTTTTCCAAACCTCACAAAACTACACCAAACAGTGATAAAAAATGATTTTCATAATGGTTTTATGCTCAGTAGGAGAGTCAGATTAGAAAACAGTAATATGGCTCATTTTAAGAGACAGTGACTAACAACCTATTTTGTTGTGTAGTTTGGAGGACTTGTTGGAAGATTCAGTAGAAGTAGTCATAATTTCTGGTTTATTCTGGTTAGCAGTTCAATCACTTCTATAAAAAAAAACAAGGTACAGTTTATTACTTTAAACTGGAGGTGTCTATAGCCAGCTTGTGATTGATATCACATCCCATAACTGCAGCCAGTCTTGGCAAGGAAATACAGTTCACTTGGAAAATTACACAGCTTTTCTACCTCATGGTCATGGTTAATGGTTTATTTGCTCTTAGCTTGAATAAAGTGTTTTAAATAGTTTAAAGGCATCACTTTTTACTGTTTGTTTTGTCAAGCAATAAGGCAGGGAAAAAAACAAGATAGTTTAGTGGCTATGTAGAAATGAATTAAGAATTGAAATGGGAAATCAGTAAATTGGGGAGAGATAGTTGCCCTGCTGGCATGTTTGCCTCCTCCGCTCCACCTCTTTGCATACATTGTATCTAGGGAGAGGTGGAAATTAAATTTGAATCCTGCAAGTGAATCCTGTGTAACTGCACCCTGAGTGAGCTCATCCTGTAGTGGCTGAATGTACTGTATAATGCCAGCTGTTGCCACGGAGGATGATGGAGGGAAAAATAGTAACAGGAGCAAGAAGCATGTGAGAAAACATATGGGGGTTTGTGTATGCGTGTTTGTGGTTTCTGCAAGGTTTAAGCCCTAGGAAAGATGATGAAATTACATATCCCACATCATCTTTTTCCTCTTCAAATCATCCTCTTTCACACAAGAGGGATAATGAATAAGAAAAAATGACATGATAGAGAAGCAGAGAGAGAGAAAGTGGAGATGAGGACAGGAATTTGAAAAAAAAAGTGAGGTAACGAGGACACCAGGCGAACAGATGGAGAAAGACAAAGATATGTACAAGAGGAAGAGATAGCAAGGAGGGGTAAACATGGAGAGTGTTGGTGTTCCAGTACAATAGTTGGGTGGAGTTCAAGGTAACAGACTTGCAGCAACTTACCTGTAAGAAAGAGGTATAGAAGGGAAGGCTGTGTATATTTTGTGTGTGTGTGTGTGTGTGTGTGTGTGTGTGTGTGTGTGTGTGTGTGTGTGTTCATGTCTGCCGGACCTCATTAGTCAGATTGGAGATGATGACACTCAGCAGACACAAATCAATAGTAACCCCCATAGACAGCATCCGTCTCCGCGTTCCGCTCTATCTCATTAATCCTTTATGCTGTGTAGTACCTGCCAATCAGTGAAGGTTTAGGTATCTATGCTATGTTTCCTATATGTGCATGTATCTGTGTGCATGGCAGAGGGCTCATTAGATGCTGATTGATGAAATCAATAGTAAACACTCCAGATGCTGTAATAACACTCCTTTCTATATTTTTCTGTTGCTCTTCATTTCCTATTTCAGAAGCACAATGCTCAACTCTCAATATGTAAATACAAAAAAATCTTACAATGACAAACACAAGTAGTCACTCACCCTCTCATTCCCTCTCTGCAATGCTCACAAACACACACAAGCTTGAATTTACCCAAAATGCCCTCTGCTTAGCATTCTTCGCCTGCTCTCAGTGACCCACTTTCTTAGAAAGCAGATTTTTTAAAATTTATTACAGAAAGTGAGTGCTTGCTTATTCCCATCGCCTCCTGTCCTTGCTGCTTACTGCTCCTCTCCCCCTCCTGTATGCGGCTGTGGTTGTGCAGTGCCAGAGGTCCTCTAAGCTGCCATTTAGCCAGCTGCCATTACAGCTAGCATGCTGCAGTTAGAAACATACCCTGCAAATATTATGGCTTATTATTGTAATTTTACTTAATTTGGATGTTTCAACCTACAACTTACTGCATGTAATGTTCATTTGTCTCCCAACAGAAAACAGAAATGTCAACATCATATTTAGAGAAAATGTTAGCGATATGTTGTATATTCTTCTGGCTTATGTTCAGTAGTGGCTTTATACAGTTATTGGGACAGTCGAGCCAAAATTTGTGTCTCAGGAGAATCAATCTGGAACATCTGCAGGCATGGAATCAGTTGTAGTGATGTGCATAGACCTTTTGATAGGCAGTGGCTTAGTTTAAAAAAAGGGTAGCCCCTAGCACTGGCTGCACTCCTGATGTTGATATGATTTAACAGACACACATTCATCTTTGTGCACACATGCATGCACACACCCACAAATTATGGCCTTTAAATCTGCACTTGAATGAAAAACTGATGATAAAATATGCATTCCAAAAAACCCCCCAAAAACTATATTGTAGTATATTAAACCAAAAACTTATTGTGGACTCATATCTGGATGTTTAAATGCAGTTACAGAGGTGTTAGTTATAGAGGTGTTTAAACAGTTAATAAGAGAGGATGCTCAATGGATTTAAATACAGGAAGGTAAAGAGATACACATAAAACAAGCAAAACAATACAGCAAAAGAAACCTTGAATTGTGTTTATTCATGAACAGAGAATGTTGTATGGGGGGAAAATACTCCCTCAATTCATTCTCTGAGAGAAATGAATGCATTTACCGAAGCCAATGATGTCCTAGCTTGTTAAACAGGACCTTGGAATGAACAGGAGCTTTCTTACAATACAAATTCTATACAAAGAACATCAACAGCATTCAGTGGCAACAATAATAGCATCACTTATTATTGTTGATTTGGTCCAAATAGGCTATACCTGAGGAAGCAGTAGTAGTAGGGTGGCTGTGGCTCAGGAGATAGAGTGGGTCATCCACTAGTTGGAAGATTGGCGGTTCGATTCCTGGCTCCTCCAGTCCGCATGTCGAAGTGTCCTTGGGCAAGATACTGAACCCCAAATTGCTCCTGATGGCTGTGCCATCAGTGTGTAAATGTGTGTGAATGGTTAGTTTCCCCTAATGGACTTGTTGGGATCTTGCATGGTAGCCTTGGACCCATTCGGTGTATGAATGTGTGTAAATAGGTGAATGTGGCTCGTAGTGTAAAAGCGCTTTGAGTGGTCGGAAGACTAGAAAGGCACAAGTACAGTCCATTTACTAGCTGTACTAATTTTAATTAGAGTGGTATTGGAGTAGGACTGGTGCTGATATAGCACAATTATTCTTCAGTATAGTAAACAGAATAAATGGAAGCATACATAGTTATAGTATTACCCCTGTGGCACAGTAGAAAACAACTTCATCACTGAAACACTCCAAGTAATAAAAGACAAAAACAAAGTACAGCACAGTCACAGTGCTGGTCAGACTGTTTGGACCATTAGTACCGTATAGAAACATATCATCATTAACCATCGGTTTTCAGAATGGTTGGAAAGCACACTGCAGGAACAGGTCTACTGAGGATATGTGTTTTGACTTTGAAAGCCTAATCACATTTAAAATGAAAAAGCATTAAGGTGAACTAGCATTAAGGTGAAAGTAACAATGAATTGAGACAGTGTGGTATAATTTATAGCACTCACATATAATTTCCTAGGAGGGCATAAAAGCCTTTCAGAATTTTAAATAGCTGCAACAGTAAATCTATGTTTCTACAACTCACCACCAATATGGAATACTAATGGTTTCCATTTTAATTTCAATACATTTGCTGTAGAAGTCTTGATTGACTGTAATAGTTCTTTCAAATGCATGACATTTTGTTTTTTTCTTGTTTGTTTTATAAACATAAACACATATGTCATGGTGTCTGAGTCTTTTGTGTAATAGCTGTTACAAAGTGTTGCCTTTACTTTACCAGTACAAAGAATATGATGTAACCATCCTTTGTGCTATTAAACTACAATGGATGCCCACATGCTGCAGCAAGCTGGTTTGAAGTTTTGGAGCAAAGAAGAGTGTATATGCCATTGGGTTACAAAGGTCCATCACATTTATTTTGTCAAAGAATTAAACTAACAACTCCCCCACAAGGTTCAGAGCTATATTCTGGCTTTCATAGACCTTCATCTTCCTCCACACTCTCTCCCCACGCTGATCAGACTCACCTACACCAAACAATTCCATTACCCTACTGCACCAATACCTGGGCTTATGTTTAACTTGCATTTCACCCTATAATTTTTACCCTCAGCACTCTAGACAACAATTGGCCTAATGGGACAGCAAACCTTGTCAACTTGAAATGGACTAGCAATCAATTCAGAAACAGCATTTTCAGGAGCACCAGAGGCTATTGGAAGGGCTTACCCTGCTGGCTAAATCATACCTCAATCTCATTCATTTGTTCAGTGAGTGTTGTGCGGAATTAACACTGATAAACAATTGGTACATGTTCAAAATGCAGCTTGACAGCTGTATCATGCAAGTACCTTCTATTTAACCCTTATTAACCCTATATATATGTATATATATGGAGAGAGAGAGAGAGAAAATCACCAGCTATATCCTTTAATTACAAAAGAGTCAAATATGACACAGCTGAGCAAAATAGATGGTCATGTTATATCTATGTATGTGTACTTCTTTATACTTCTGTACATGTTTAAGTGTACAGTTCAGACACAATCTCTATTGGCACTAACATGCTCCCATGCTGAGCCAGTATCATATTTTTTTCAGCTCAGCCTCACATTTCCCTATAAATATTTAATGTTTTACAGCTGTGGAGTCTGATGGTAATTTCTGTTTTAATTTTATGTGCATCCCTGTTTTGGTTGTAGTTTATGCTCTAGTGGGGAGGCACTAAAACTCTTCTTCTTTGGACACTTTTATTACATTCTAAATAAGTCCCCTTTGTGTTTAGAGACAAGTTGGGATAATTAAAATGTCTTCTTTAATATCTCACATTTCAAGACACTGGAGGCTGTGTTTTATAATGAATTTAGCAATAAAAAGTGGTAACAAACCACTGTATTAGATTTGCTTTAAGTAGGTGAATAATAATTGTAATTACAGTATGTTATCCTTCCGCCAGGCAATTCATGAACAATAGTGTAGTGATTAAAAACTGACACAAGTGCTGTATGAATAGTGATTACAGGTTAGCTTATTAATATTTAAATGGCTGGTTTTGCAGTCACAGCATGTGTTCTGAGAATTTAAACAGTGGTTTAAACATGACACAGTTGATCAGGCAAAATTAACAAAGTGATCCACTGTTTCCAGTCACGTCTTCAATGTTTTGTAGCAGAGGTGGTTCCGGATTCTTTTAGTTTAGATGCCAGGATTTTCTAGGTCTTTAATTAGTGTAGGCTGATTATTTCTCAACAGTGGTGCATTATCTGAAGAGGCTCTGCCACCTGCAGTGGCCTCATTCAGTGTTTGTAGTCGAGTATCATGTCTCTGTCTGTTTTGTCTGTCTGTCTCTCACTTCTTCACC
This sequence comes from Thunnus albacares, assembly GCF_914725855.1. Classification (NCBI taxonomy): domain Eukaryota; kingdom Metazoa; phylum Chordata; class Actinopteri; order Scombriformes; family Scombridae; genus Thunnus; species Thunnus albacares. The sequence goes on from NC_058124.1 coordinate 16,412,456, forward strand.
ACTTCCCCTTCTCTTCCTCTCTGATTCCCTAAACGCAGCAAAGACTGTTTTCATCATTTTTCGATCACTCTTGTTTGTTTACTGTTTACTCAATCTTGTCTTTGTCTTTTCCTTTTATGTGTGTCCCTCTTTCTCACCCTTTGTCTCCCCCTAAGTCCTGTTCTCTTTCTCTTTTTCCTTATCTCTATCCTATCGTTCCCTCCTGCCTCTGACTGACAGTGTAATAAATTGATTTTCAGCCCGGTGTGTTCCCTCTGTCTCTCTCTAGGCATTTCCCTTATTTAGCCTCAACCACTCCAGGGTATAGTCTAGACCGCAGGCTGACTGTCAGTCAGTGGCAGCGTGGAGCAGTCTAATTCTTGGCTGACAAGCATTCCTGACAGCAGGAACCAATGGGACGTTTCAAACATGCTTACTCTCTCTTGCTCCATCTCTCTATTGCATTTTTGCCTTTGCTTTCTCTCTTTCTTCTCTCAGTCTCCCCCCATCTGCCCCCCTCCATTCCACTCTTCCTCCACCCATTCTGTCACCTTTTTTGCTTTTGGTTTTTCTACCTTTCTGTCATTCTTTCTGCCCCCTAACACCCTCCCTTTCTCTGTCTTTCCTCTGTCTTTCTCTTCCAAAATCACCTCAAGAAAAATGTACACATACAATCATTTTCCAGAGACATAGACAGCTCATTTAAATTAACTAACACCACATTCATGCACACATATGTGTGGGCTCAAATACACACATATACACACTCATCTCATTTTGCTCCTGGAGCTTGAGTGCTGCTGTGATCTGAATACTGATTGGAAGGTTTGTCTGTCTGCGATGATTTGATTGGTCAGTTTACTCCACTGGGAAAGCCATTCTTTAATCATAAATGAGAGTCTGTGAGATTAGACGGAATAGCCCTTTAAGCGAATCTGGTATCACTGAGGTCCCCAGAGAGAGGCAGAGACGGAGAGGAAAAGAGAGAGGCAGATGAAAGAGAGACGGACAAACAGAAAGAGGGAGACACAGAGAGTGAGGCAGAGAGATGGAGGAGAATTTAAAGCGTATTTTTCTCAGAGTTGGACAGATGTAATGTCACTATTCTGCTGAGGGTGAGAGTAATATTTTATATTACAGGAGGTGTGCACACTCACATAGATATGTGTGATATGGAGACATTTCTGGCCCCCCCAAGTAGAAACGGGGGATGCCCAGCAGTCCTTAAGGGGGTCCTGCTGGTCCCATTCAAATGAACAATAGGGTAATTTCAGTGTTTCCTCATTTAGCAGTCAGCGCCATGTGAAAATGGGTATATTGATCATAGGGTTCCCCGTGGAAAATGACAAGCTTAGTAATTGATTTCACCCCCTCAGAATCATCAAGCTTATTTCAGGATGTGTGAAGTCAAATTATCTTACTGTATGGCAGTGGCAGGTTTTTATTCATTTATTGTGGATAGGTTTAAATAATTTCCCTCGCTTCATGATAATGTTTTACTCACTGTCTTTAAAGGCATGAAGGGATGGAGAATCCTCACATATATTAGCCTGTAGGCGAAGCCAGTATACATAGCACTACATCGAAAAAACGCCAGAGACTTTGGTGTGGGGATTTGGTTACAGGTTCCCTTAAAGGACCAGTGTGTAGGATTTAGTGGCATTTAGCAGTGAGGTTGCAGATTGCAACCAACTGAATACCCCTCCCCCTCCCCTTCCAAGTACATAGGAGAACCTACGGTGACCGTGAAACTTGCAAAAACCATGAAAGGCCTTTTCTAGAACCAGTGTTTGGTTTGTCCGTTCTGGGCTACTGTAGAAACATGGCGGTGCAACATGGCGGGCTCCATGGAAGAGGACCCGCTCCCTGTGTAGATATAAAGGGCTCATTCTAAGGTAATGAAAACACAATGATTCTTATTTTCAAGTGATTATACACTAATAAAAAACATACTTATGAATATTATATTCCAATTTCTGCCAAGTCCGTTCCACTAGATGCCACTAAATTCTACACACTGCACCTTTAAGAAGAAGACATGCAAACCAGGAATTCCAGTTTAAAGGCTCATCAGATGCAAAGCTACTGCTCAATCCTTTGAGGCAGGTTTTTACAAATTTCTGGAAAGTAATTAGTACAGCAGCAGTTTTCTCCTACATCTCGATGCTTGCGAGGCACAATTAGCACAATGCTACATGGTACACTCTACAAGGTATTCTATCTGCTTGCACATATGTAATTAGCCAATACATGCCAGTGCATTCTCGAATTAATTTTTCAACTTTTTTTGACTACCTGAGCATTACAGCCCTCTGCACCACCTCCCCTGCTGCTCCAACATTGTGATATCATTAAAACTGATGTGAAGCCTGCATTTCTTTGGAGCTTGAGAAATTAAAAAAGACTCATTGTGGCCTAATGCAGACTATAAAATATCCTGGATCATTCACCAGCACCTCCGGTACATATTTTAGTGTTTTTGGATTACACTGTGTGTCTACAAATGAAACTGGTCCAGACTACTTAAAAAACTTGTTTCTGTAACAAGTTGTACCGTAAAAACTGAAAATGGTGTGAAGAGTCCAGGCATAAGCTACTTGTCAAGCTTGTGTTTTTTCTGCAGTGTATTATCTGAGACATTCAAAATGAGATATTGCTTTGAGGAAAGATATCAAGCTTATATTGCAGACCAGGGTCCATTAAATCCACTCAATTCAAGAAGCAGATTTTCTTCTTTGTCTTTAAGCTTCTTTTATCCAAGGAAGGTTTTGCTGAGCACGCATGCTCTTTTCCAGCTAAACCCTGTTCCTCATTAGTACCATTGCATATATTCACACCTGGGAGCTACCCAGTCCAACCACAAATCTTGTACTGTTTGCCAATTAGCATCTCTGTTTAAGTCTTCGGGGGGGAAATGCTGTGCTTAAAGTGATACTCCACCCAAGATCTTTTTAGTGTTAAACACAAACTCCCTTTAGACTCAAAAGGTGGTTCCAAAAAGTCTGCAGCTCAATCCTTGAGGTCATCTGGGAATCACAGCAGTAATTTCTCTAACACACATACTGAACATAACTGTAGCCTGCTTCAGTTTGGGTGCCCAGTATTTTCCAGATTTTCCAGACTCCTGTTTTTGCCAAAATATAGCTATATACAACAATCCTGTTACAATCCTCATGCATGACCCCCTTGATTTCCCTAGAAGGCATGTGCTTCGTTTGCCCACCTCCTGCTTTACCATTGGTCAGAACTGGCTTACTTATATAAGTGAATCTTGTATACCTCTCAGCAGGTTAGTGTGAAAGCATATAATCATGGACATTGAATAAATTCACAGAGGCATAAATGCTCATTTTATAATAATAATATATCCATATACTATATGTGTGTGTGTGTAAGGGGCATTGAGAAAAAAGGGAGAGTGAATGGCCGCAGAGTCAGTAGATTCAGGGTAATGGGTTAACTAGTCAGGTCAGGATTGTTAAAGGGGCTTTTTGTGTGCATGTCTGCTTGAGATCTGTGTGTGTGTGTGCATGTGTGAGAGAGAGAGAGTGAGTGAGAGGTGAGGAGGTTAAGGATGGAGAAGTAAGCAAATGGTGGATTGAGTGAAAGGTTTAAGTGGTCAGGGTTGCTCAAATAGCGTTGTGTGTGTTTGTGTGTCTGTGTGTGTTTGTGTGCGTCTGCATTTGTGAATTGATGCATGGATTTGTGTGTGTATATCCCTCTGAATCTGCCTGTATGTGTGCATGCGTGTCTTTCTATTATGGTGTGTCCTTGTGAGTGTGTGTCTGTGTGTTCATGTATGACTGTCTTTATGTGACCCTGTGCTTGTGTGTTTTTGTGAGTGTGCATGTGTCAGTATGTGTGTGTATGTGTGCGTGGAGAAAGGCTGTCAGATTTGGTCTGGTAGTCAGCATAATTAGAAGTCTCTCTTTTACCCCTGTCTCCTTCTCGCTCTTTCTCTCTCCTCCTCCTCCTCCTCCTCCACCTCTCTTTCCTCTCCCTTCCTTTTACTCTCCCCTCTCTCTTACTTCTCCATCTCAGTCTCACTCCCTCCCTCCTACACTCTCTCGCTTCTATTTGTCTGAGTGATGAGTTTTAAATCGTCCTTTCATTCTGAGCACAATGATGAACGAAGGGAAACTCTGTCCATTTTTCTCTGTTTATTCTGCTTTCCATCTCTGTCCTTCTGTCCTTCTTTCTCTCTTTATTCACCTCAACCTATATCCTAGCTATTTAGTTTAATGAAGTTACTTCATTTAGAAAAAGATATCCACATATGTGTTGAGTTCAGATAAAATTGTGAAAGACATATTTTCCTGTGTGAACTGTAGGCTACAAATTGTGGGGTTTTGTTTCTGATAGCTTTACAAGGTTCTTTACCAGTTAATTGAAAGAGAAACAGCAAAAAAAATGTAAAAGACAAGCTTATTCAAAATGGTTAACAGTCAGTTTAAAATATGCTGTTGGAATGGAAATCTACAGAAAGGGAATTAATTAGTATTTCAGCATTTCTCACTGTACTTTAAAATCACATCAGTAGAAAGACCCAAAAAGCAAAGACAAAAATCCAATTTCAAATCAACCATTTTAGACATAACATGTCAAGCAAGTTTGAACTGCAAACACCTCCTTGTTTTTATGTATTACTTTTTGAACATATTTGTGAATTAATGGCCTGGTGTCAAGGTTGAATGCACTATGTGCAAAAACATACTTTATCCACTAGAGGGATAGTTTTTTAAAAAAATACATCATGAAATACACCGACCACTAGGGGCAACAAGAACACACTGTAACACAGCAGAACATGAAATGAAAATCTAGCTCCTAATAGAGTATTCTGATCACTAGGATCATGTTTGTAAGGAGAAAAAAAAGAACAATTCAGTGGTAAAAGTTGATGCCAGAAGATGAAAACTAGTAAATTATCATGTAACATCTAATAGTTATAAAAATTAAACCGAATCTCCCATTGCTCAAAGCATGTGACTCTGTCACCTCCAATATCTTACACCTGTCACTTTCATTATGGAGTCACTGCATGCAGGGCAGTCATGTAGTGCTTGGCCCAGGAAAAAACAGGATCCACTGCACTGCACAGATACCCTGTCCATCAGCATTCTCTTAGTTTGACCAGCTGCACTGTATAAAAACAATAAAAGAAAATATTATAAAAAAAAAAAATCAAGAAAAAACACTGACAGGGGCACTGAAGCCTGTAAACAATGTCACTGCTGTTACAGTTTACAAAACTGCCAACAAGATTTTTTTTTGTCATGAGAACATTTTTTTTACAGTGTTGCTTTTCACCACATCCCCTCTGTCATTACCATTTCCACAGAAGATTACCCCTGGGTCATCAAAGCCATGTGTCCTGTTTAGGAGTTGTTAAGTCTAATTGTAGGTGCATAACTAAAACTCACTCCTGGGAGTTCAGTAAACACCTCATAAATAGCATCATCATTCTGAATAAAGTCCCAATTGCAATTTTATTATGGTTAATTTGCAGCCTCCCTGCTGTAAGATGTGACAAAATAAGGTCTTTGTGCTTGTTGTAGTCTTTATTCAGGCAGAGCAGTTCATACTTCTTGAGTGAGGCTCTATGTGAGCTTAATCCCAAATCCTATCCTCACATGTCTAGTCATGACTGAGTTACAAAATGTCTGTGTTTTTCGCTATAGGGGATATTGTCAGCCATTGAGCAATATTGTGGTCCAATCTATGGTTTTCCTACAGATGGAATTATGCAGAATTCCCTGTTCATTTTCAATTCATGTTTCGCCACTGTTTTTCTAAAAAAAGAAAAACATTCGGATATAAATTCTATTATTATTTAATCTCCACTGATGATAGGTCTACTGTTTTCTATGTACCTGTGAATATCTGCTGTACTCAAGTGAACTACTGTTTCCTGAAGCATAAACCTTAACTTTGATCATAAAAGTTAAGTTTTTTTGCAAACATGTGTCTTTCCTTCCTGAAATGGGACAAAATGGCAATTCGATATGTTGTTTCCTTGTCTTTTTTTCTGCAGTATCTTGTAGAAGAAAGCTGGTTGTGGCATTTTCAGGCCTTTGTTTTCTTGAAGGCAAATTGAAAGAGATGTTGTGCGTATGTATGTCAGCTGAGGCACAGTACCACTCAAAGATTTGGCAAAATCTTTCCATTCATTTGAATGAGAAAGTGTGTCCAAACTTTTGACTGGTACTGTGTTCTGTAAGCCAGTTTTATAGGTATGTGCGTATCTGTGTGCCTACTGTGCTGTGTATCTCTCATATGGCTCTGCCTGTCCCTCCCGGTTCCTCAACATTTCAACTCTGATTGGTTGTGAAGGGACAGAGATACCGGGCCTTAATTGCAGCTCAGACTGCCATTGGTCATTATATCCGTCACTGTGATGGCCTTGGAATTGTCTGGGTAAATGAAGGTTGGAAAAACACACACAAGGAGATGCATACATATAGACACTCACCAGTTTTTTGGTTGGGGTTCTGTCTTGGATAATTGGTTGGAAAAGCATCCGGCGGGATTGCTGTGCTGTCCCTGTGGCCCCGGCTGCCATGGTAAATAATGAGGCTCATAAACATGAAAGGCAGGGGGATGATTGTCCTGATTTGAGCTTTGCACTCAGAGGAGATCAATTAAGGTTCAAGGACTTTAAGCATACAGTAAGAGTGATTTTCAATTAAACGCTTTCATTTAAACTTGACATAATATACTAAAGGCATAGTGCTGAACCATCAAAATGCACCGTAAAGCTTTTTTATTCCGTCTTTCCTTTATTCCCGGTCACATAAACTGATGAGCTGCAATCCACAATGATTAAATATGATTTAAAAAACTGAAAAAAGACACACCAACAGTGGATGAGGACATGCCGAATGCCAAAAAAATCGTCAACAAGCATGGATGTAAAGAGATTTACAAACCATCCATCAGCAAAAAGACATTGGATCAAGCCCGTATGACTATAGGTTTCTTCTCTGCTGTACTGTCCTTAAGCAGGATGATGCAAAATCCCCAGCAGCTCTAAAGGTTTCTGCTCTGTAAGCTGACACTGCAGTCTGACTCCCCTGTGCAGTGGAAGAAGTGAAGAGCTTCTCCATCTGGGATCAATAGAGCATCACAAAAAATGGAAAATGCCCCGGACCAACTTTACTCCTGGATGTTCATGTTTTCATATAACACCTGTGGTGTGTCTGATATAAAAGGATCATTAAGATCAAAGGGAGAAGATAATGATCCTGATGTGAACCTTAAAGTCCAAGGAGATCAATTACATTTACATTTTACAATTTAGGCTTTTAGCAGGCGCTGTAACCCGGCGAGATTTAGAGGAAGCACAGCAGCAGAATTAGCTTCACTTCTAATTTATCAGTACAAGCAGCCGGTAAAAGGAAGTACAAAGGGTAAAAACAAATTTTAAACGCTCCTCCTCTTACTCACAATCCTTTCCAGAGCCTGATAATGCACTCCGATGTGTTCCCATACTGAAAATAATGGATGTCATTTATTATTGGTTAAATATTCAGCAGTGTGGCATTCACTTGTAATCAGCAGCATTGGGGATGAATTACTGTGTTGACATGTTTTGTATGTAGGGCTGATGTCCTGTACAGAGAAAAAAAAAGCCAGCGTAATGCCTGTTGCATTTGATTTAGTTGTTAGTTTTGCATCCACTCCTCTCCTCCTACTCTCTTTCTCTGTCTCCTCCTCCTACCAGCCTTCCACCCCAAATGCAAAGCCGTAATGAAAAAGCCTACAGGAGCTCATTAGGATCTAGTAGTATTTATCCTTTCCCTCCCTAAAGAAATCATTAACATTCTTTGATGCTGCATGGTGTGTGTTTGCATTTCTGTCATCTCTTCCATTTTCAAAGTGAGTCTAGATGTATATGTCTTCACAAAACACAAATGCCTCCAAATTATAAATTGCTGAGTCATGATCAAAAGTGTTGCCATGGCTGACTGACACAGGCTTTTTATTGCAGTGCATTTTGACATGTCACTTATTGATTAGCAAAAACAAAGGAATAGCCAGCTTTTCATCTCGTGGAGGCGCACAGCGTGAATCCAGGAGAATGCTCTGGTCACTTATTGATTTCACTTCTTAAGTCAGGTGGAAGGGTAGCTCAGCGGTGACTGAGTTGGTTCCCTCAGTCAGGGGACCTGGGTTCAAGCACCCCATGCTGAATGTGAATACCGGCTTCTGGGATGCTGCTCTGAAAGAGACCCTGCCTTGCGCCCTTGCTGTGGAGGGAGCCAGTGAAAAGATTATGTTCCTAGCAACAACCACAGATATGTGGAGCTATACAACTTTCTGTCAAATACTTGATTCAGTTTTGGCTCTAGCCACAGTATATATTCCATTAATATGTAATCATACATCAGCATCAAAGAAGCGGGATATATCAGAACAAAGCTGACCTACTTAGTATCAGGCATGCTGACTTGTGGCTTATTCCTACATTGATGTAAAGCAATAATTGGCTTCAGTGCCAGACTGGTACTTTAAACGTTACCTGTAAAGGAAATAATGACAGTGACTCACCAATATTGGGCTAGACCAGGAGACCATCACTATTCACTCCATTTATAAAAAAGCAGAATAAAAATCATACTTATAGTGCAATGTAGTGTTATCAGGAACAGAAGTATACAATGCAGTAGTGCAGGTATATGTGTGTGTGCTTTTGTGTATATAATAGCGCCTAAGTGTGTTTCTTATGTAAGCTTTCTCTGAAGTTGATACTGTCTGTCATACCAACACTAACCCTCACACTCCACTAGACACACACTAACTTACCCTAACCATGTGCACTTACTGAAGAAACACACTCAGATGCACATACATAAATAGCTCTTACGTGTCTACTTTTGCTGTCTCTCCAAATTAACTTTCCTTTGAATTCCTCTTTGTTCTCCTCTGTCTTCCTGTGTTCATCATAAAAGTTGTTGCATGTCAGCATTTTATTTCCTCATCGTAAGAATGAATATAATTGTGTTAAGATAAATGAACTGTTTTCTCCTGTCTCTCACAGGTTTCATCTACACATGTGGCGGTACAATGAAAGGAAGAAATGGCAGTATAGAATCGCCAGGCTTTCCCTATGGCTATCCCAATGGGGCAAACTGCACATGGGTCATCGTCGGGGAGGAAGGAAGTAGAATCCAGCTCATGTTCTTGTCGTTTGCTATAGAAGAAGAATACGACTTCCTGTCCTTATATGATGGACATCCCCACCCTGCTAACTTCAGGACCAGGTAGGGCCAGTGACTTTTTAAAAATTACTATGGCTTTTTCTGTGTAAACAAGTGGTCATATTTGCAGCTTTGCTAATTTGAAAAAGAAAATATGATGGAAGGTTTCTGCTTCTGTTATAAGTCGTGGAAATAAACTGTTAAGTGAGACAAATTTAGACTGTATTTAACACACTATTGGTGTTCAACATCCTCTAATCTCCATGAAAAAGTTGCTTGGCACAAGCACCTGTTATGGCATATAGCCCATTGTTTATTATTAGGTTACCACTGATGTGTATCCAGTTTTTGTTGAAGCTATGAAATTATACTCCTCTGTGTTTTTGCCAATTAATGATGAGCTTTGATAAGCTAATATGTCTACATGATCAAACATTAGGGATCATGAATTTAGAGAAACAAAAAGAAATCCAACCAGAGGAATGTATTGGGGCAAGATCAGAAATGAATAATTCTCATCTTTCTAGAGAGTTTTGGTATCAAAAATTTTAAGTGCATACTGTTTGATAAAAACATAAATGCTTGTTGTCTCAACAAACATAGACAACATGTTATCGTGCTGGGCTGGATTCTCTCAAGCAATACTATTGTACAATGCTTTCTCTTTAGTTAATAAACTATTTTATTGAGCTGCTCTTGCAAGAAACACAATACCCAGAAAAAAGTCATTTCAGATAAGCTATTAAACTCTCCTTGTCTTATGATTTTATCAGGCAATCAATTGTGCCTAATAGCATCTGTCTGTCACTTTTCATATTCTACATGTTATTTTAACCCTTCATTAAATTATTAAGGTATTCAGTTAGAGTGTAATTCCAGTATTTTTCAACCTGGACCCTTTTTTCCATCATTTGCTGACTAATGGAGACAAAATTTTTTGGAATTGGTCCATTTTGGTCCAATTCAGCAAGATTGCTTCAGCTGGCAGCCGCAAAGCACGCTGCAATGTAATCGTTGGGGCAATTGTGCCTGTTGAAGTAAGTCAACTAAAAGTGCTTGTTTTTGCTACCGACAGGCTCATATTATTATTATAAGTGTCTGAAACAGCCCATTCTTTTGAGAAAAACGACAGTATAGGTCTGAAATTCAGCCAGCAAAAATGGCCTATAGTTACATTTGTGCCATCTAGCCGCCGTAGTAATTATGACCCAGGGAGGTGATGCAGTTCAGATGACATCGATATAAGGTGACAGTTTGCCTTATTAAAAGGAGTCCGGTTGAGTGGATGGATAGTTGGATGGCAAAAAGTGGACTTAGCTGCAGGAGACCACTGTTTGCTTCCGGTTTCATATCATGTTTTCAACCGCGAGTTGGGACATTTTTTTAAAAACCATAACAACAAATGTGGTGGTGTTTACTTTTGCCATGATGACGAAGGTTGTGTAACTTGAAGGAAGTAGACACCATCAAATGCAATTATTTTTTAACAGTCATTTATACCATTTTTGGAAAGCGGCATATTACGCTCCTATTTTGGAAAGCAGCATATTGCGTCCTGTCTGAGGCACTCAAAGATAAGACCAAGGCATGATGGGCAGGAAGAGCTTGGAATGGTGACTCGATCTGCAGAGAGGTAAGATCAATGAGTTGATTTCACCATCACTGAAATGAGAAGGATGGGAACTGCAGCAAGGTGCTTCTATTTATGCTGTGTGGGACACACAGGATCGTCCGATAGGCATGTCCTGCCTGGCCGGCTACATACATGCAAATTTCAATGGGTGATTGTGTGTGTGTGATTGGAGGAGAGTATTACCCATAGAGTCCAGTAGAAGGCGGATCCTGTGTGAGATGGAACTAGCAAGACGACGTTTCAGCCATCTGAGGCTCATTAAGAGCTATTTGCATTTGTGCATGGATGAAGCCAGACTATCCAACTTCACTTTGCTGTGTGTTGGAGCAGGACATAAACATTGACAAAGTCAAAGTGGTTGGCAGGTTTGCCACCATGAAGGAGAGGAGGATGAAGATTTAAAAAAGGACCGTGAGATGCACAAAACTCGTTAACCTGTTCAGATTATTTTGTTCTATGGAGGATTGTGGAATACACAAATGGACTACACTAATCTACAGCAGGCTGGGCAGGGACAACAACTGGCTCGGCACCTGTCTGTGTCACTGCCTGTGGTGTTGGTGACTGTCTACTTTGTACTTGAATAGGCCTTGTAGTGATGTAGACTGTCTATTTTATGTTTGAATAGGCCTTTTATAGTGTTGTAGATGGCTGTGTCTATTTTATGTTTATGTTATTCCCATGTAAGAAAGACATGGTACTGAGGCAGAGCACCTGGCCTGTCGCTGTATATCAGCAGTGGTGCTGAACCATTCATCAATCTATACACATAGAGTGTTGTGTGCCATCCTCAGTGCTGAAACATTTGAACGAGACCGGCAACCTGTTTTCTTTTTTAGTTCTTCAGAACAAGCTTGTCTGACAAAGTGGCTTCACTGTATTTTTTCGTAGACATAGGCTTACTTGGCTCAATAAGTGACAATTTTTGTTTATGGATAGGATAGGATGGGATATATCAGATATTTCACAGTTGTGAATTTTAAAATGACTTTATAAGAAGGGCTCTTTGAGAATGTTCCGCTCCCTCTGTTCTGAGAGTCTAGCTCCAACCCTGCTCATACATTTAAACAAACCAGCATGTGCAGATGAATATGTGCATGGTTCGGTTAGCCAGCAAACTGCTCTGGATGTAGTTCCCTATGCAGTTAGCCATAATGCTGCTACAGGAGGCTAGTTCCTGTGTTTACTTTCATTGGCTAAAACAAGAACTTTCAGTGGACATAGTTTCACGGGTACAATTGCCATCAAGGATTACATTGCAGTCTATTTCGCAGCTGCTGGCTGAAGCGATCTCAATACTCAATACTGGACCAATTCCAAAAATTTTTGTCACTTAGACCCCAAATGATGGGGGTCCAGGCTGAAAAATACCTAAATTACCCTTTAACTGTGAAATGTGAGAGTACTGTCTTTTGAGTGATAAAATGATCTTTGATTTTCACATGGCTAAACACTGATTTAGATGAGGTAGATGCTGAAGTTTTAGGAAGATGTGGCTCATGGTGTTGCCACACCAAGTAACACTGCGGCTTGATCCAAGTTCTTGGATCAAGCCACAGTGACACAATCACATGTCTGTCTTCACATGTCATTGACAAACTGTGAGTGAGGCACTTGATATCATTTTGGATCATGTGGATGTGTGCATCAGCCTGCAGCTAAAAATATCAGCTTGGAACCAAGAACATCCAACGTGAAGCCAAAGGAAGCCCCCACACAAGATGCTCTGATGGTGCCTTCTTTTCATCAAGGCAACAGCGCTTACAGCAGCCTTGGGTAGTTTGGTGAGGAATGCACAAACTCAGGGTGAAAGCAATACACCTGGAACAACTCCACCTGACAAAAGAAAAGACAACTGAAAAAGATGCCAGCTCTGCGCCCCGAGAGATGTAATGATGAGCATCGTGTGCCACAAACACAAAAAGTTCATTGGCAGGGTACCTGAAAACATACTGTTACTCAAATTCAACCTTGGTTCTAATGCCACATACAACTATTTTCAATTGTAATCATCATGTAAGTCTTCATGAAGAGCTTGAAGTCAGTTTTGATCATGAGAACCCATAAAATCTGTTCTGCATGCACAAATTACAGCCTGACTATACACTGTCACCTCAGGACATCTTGAATTGCATTGTCAACATTAGTCAGGAGCTTCCACTGTCAAAGGGGTTCAGGCTAATGTCTGATTTCTTTAATTACATCGGGCATGTGTGAGGCAACTATCACTGACATAGTGCTAGGCAAGAGAATCTGGTTTGGTTCAATTGAGGAAAAGGGATTTGGGTCATACAGAGATGAAATGAGTCCTCTTAATACTTGATCAGTTGCTGAAAAGCAATTCTCTTGCCGTGGGGAATGAACCATGTTCTTTGGTTCAACGGGCATAATTTCTAATCAGCCAGCTGCAATAATTAACCTTTCTCGGACAATCCGGTGGCTTTTAGTGTTCAAATTGCCATGCAAAGTTAATTATACAAGGGAGTAAAAGAATAGATTGGAGTGACCATGAGATTTTTGCCACTTTTTATGTGATTCCCAATTCTGCAGGGAGAAACAAAGTAAGAGAGACAGAGAGAGAGAGAACAAACACAGATAGAAGGGGAGAGAATGTGAAAGATGCCCTCTATGCTCTTATTGGTTGATTAGGATTTCCTGCTTATCTGAGATAACAGGAAATGATGTGGTGTGTGAGTGTGTGTGTGTGTGCGCATATGCATTAGCGCATAGGTTTGTGTGTGCCCACGTGTCTGTGTGTAAGGAAGATTTATGGTCTGCATAGTTACAATCGCCTCGCTAGTTAAGCCAAATTACCTCTGCTGTCTCATTCTCTCTTTTCTTCTTCACACACACACATACAAACACACGCACACAGACACGGGGCAAAATGGTGATTAAAAGGTCAGATGCATTAACAAGAAAATGGTAATTATGGGGAGAATGATTATCACGGATCACACACACACACAGACACATACGTGCTTGTGCATGCACACACAATACACAAACACCAGACACACACAAGTCCGATCTTTCTTTTTTTTCTGTGTCATTAATGTAACCAAAGGTCTTGCGTTTTCTTTTTTTTTTTCTTTGCTTGAATTATAGCATCTAATTTCAAACACTCACATCTTCTAATCCTAAAGCAGGCTATCATTTCCTCCTTTTGGGACACACACATCAGGCAATCAAAGGCATCTTTTTTTTAAAGTTATATTTCCTGCCAATGATGACAGTTTTTTTTCCAGGTTATGTATTAGGTGATATTGCTGGTTCTCACATCAGGGTTACATCTATTAATGAATTTCCCCACTTTAATTGATATTTAAAAGTGTTTTTTTCCAATGCCAAGTCTTCATAAACTAGTAAAGGGCACCTCCCTTGATTGCTGCGTGTTGTAGTGCCATGTTCCAACTTGGCCTGTTGACAGCACAGAAAGCAGGCACTTGTAGTGTGAAATGTTTGTCTGGCTGATGAATCATATTATTAACTGACTTTCATGTTAAACATGGATTCATGGACTATGAAATAACAATTCCTCTTGGCCCACCCTCGATTATTTATTGACTCTAGTTGGTAGTTGGAGTTACTTGACTGTGACAAAATGGATGTTTTGAACTTTGGGTGAGACTTGTCTCACCTGTCCACCCTCTTTGTTGGTGCAACAAACAGATATGATGAATGGAGCTGGTCTTGTTTGCACTCCCTGTGCCTTTAGAGTTTTGAGGCCTGAATGTGCTCTCACACACATACGCGCACACACACACACTAACATACATTCTGAAAACAAGGTACCCCATGTGGCTTATCAACCTCCAACCAAGATGAGATTACCTGGAAGAAATATGCTAATAAATAGATATAAATAAATAAATATATAATATAATAATAATAGCTGATAAATATGCAATGGGACTAACAATTTCCACTCCACCTCTCCCAGCAAGAGTTTTCTTAATTAAATTGATAAAATGTTTTAATTAAGTGGATTAAATTATTAAATGAAACATAGTTTGCTCATTAAAATACATAAATAATCTAATTGACTGTGTTCTTTGTTGATCTCGTAATCGCTATTGTATATGACTGGTCCAACCTGCCTGGATTAGGACACATTAAAAAAAAGAGAAACAAAGCAAGAGATAGAAGATGAAGCTAGAAAAAAAGTGACTCTAGTATAGTGTGACTGTGTTGTGAGTAAAGCAATGATAGAAAACCCAAGACATGTTTACTTTATTTTAACACAGCCCAGTCTCCTCTGGTATTGTGTCAACATTGGATGATTCTGCAGGATAAGATTTATGTCCATTGCCATTTTTATCATGACAATGATCCCTTTCTACAAAGTAGTTTTAGTCACCTAATCTTAATTAAAGTTTTACCATGCTACATTACCACTGGGCATTCAAAAACAATGTCATCGATTTTGCAGCTCTATCTATTATCAGTGTGCTGTTTGGCAAGTAGTTTGCTTTGCAAGCCCTTAAAATATCATAGTTATATCAGGTCTTAATTGTCTTTCCTTGGTATGCGCCATAGCCCGTAGCCCAGTTATTCATAACATTGCCCAGTTTTCTGATTACTTTCTGTACAGATTTCCAACTACTTGACCTCCCTGCCAATTTATGCCAGTCTGAGGATGAAACATGTTGGGTTTTATGGCGTTATACTCATGTACACGTTAACTCATTACTCATTACTCATTAAGAGCGAAGAAGCAGAGAAACAAAGAGAGATGGGGAAGAAAATGGGAAAACGGGTGCCAGAGAGGCATACAGTAGTTAAAAGGCAAAGACAGAGTGTGTTTGTGTGTAATCATTTTGAATTATACTGGAACCTCCTGAGGTGTGCGTGATTTATCCTAAGAGACCCTTAAACAGACAGTGTGACATTTTGAAATGAAATCTGTTAATTGTCTTCATTGGTCATTTGCCACATTGTTGTTTTCTCTTCAGCTTGCACTTATCCTTTGGTTTGAATATCTATTTGTTTTTCATTGAATAGAAATGCCAGTTCAGTTTTTTCTTTCTGATAATATGGCAAGTACTTCACAAACTACACTTTAGAATGTCAAGCTAATTTATTTCAACAGCCTTAGTAAATACTTAAATAACCATAAATAAATACAGCACATAAAAAGCACCGATAAGCTGTGTTTTTTCCATGGATTTCAGTGTATGATAAATTCAGTATAATAATAATTAATGTATTTGTTTTCTAAGAAGAAAAGTTGAATCAAGGCTGTTTATCTGTTTCTTAACTTTCCCTTGTCGCCTCACTTGCTTTCATCCTGTCACTGTGCGCAGCTGTAGCCAATGTCTTCCCATGTCACAAGCTGCCATTTGAAATGACTGGTTTCCTGTCACTCAATGATGTTTTGTTATAGTAAATGTGACAGCCTGGCAAGGTAGTGGCACATAAATTGTTGGAATAGAGGACGTGAGTGGGACAACAAGTAGACTTCAGAGAATTTAACTGTTGTCTGAGAATTAATAATGTGTGAGTGCCAAGAGAACATCTGAGAGTTTTTGGGCATGGATGGATAGATGGATGAAATGCAAGTACTAAACGATGGGAGACACAATACATGTCTTTCTTTGCCAGACTCTCAGGATTAAAATAGGGGATGACCAAATTGAAGATTTGATCCCAGTGGCGGGTTGGACTGACTGCATACTGCTTACAGTCGAAACGATTTGACAAAAGCTCAAATGCAAAAGTGCCATTGCCATCAACATGCAAAATGAAATCAAAAGGCAATCGTATTTGGTAATTGCAACATAAAGTGGGTCAGAGAATTGTGAAATAAAGTCATAATGGGGATTTGGAGGATGATAAATAAATCCACAGGAAATAAGGGGATGTCTCAGAAGAATAATTGAGAGCAATTCAAAGACTTTGAATGCATCACTTACTGAAACACTACATTCAGACTCTTTTGTGAATAACACCAACCTTCCCACCCAGACCTGAAAATCTGGTCATATTTAAAAATGTATAGCCTGAGAGACATGCTGAGGAGGTATCTGCAAGAACCCACATTTCTGTTCAGACAAAATCACAACAGCTTGAGGAAATACAACCATTAATGATAAAAGTTTTATTGGATAGAGATGTTAAATTCACTATGCTACATTTAACACCATCCAGGGCACAAAATGTTTTGATGTATGTAAGGTTTAGTACAGTAAGAAACATAGGATTGAAGATTGTTATTAAACTGAATGGAAGGATGAAAATTGTGATTATGCAAGTGTGACACAAATTGAAACTGGATTATGATGTTACTATGTAGATATACAGGCCCCAATAATTGCCATAATTTCCACTGTCATTATGACAAAGTATGCATGCGGTCTCTTTTGATGTGTGTCCATTAATGTCTTTTTCTTCAACACATTTCTTTCTCCCTTCATGTGTGACCATTTCTCATCCTAACAGATCATTAATACTGCACTCAAGTGATGTGGGAGCACCGGAACATCCTTACAGATTCAAACTTACTTGGCATTTTTTGTTGACTTTGGGTTCCATTATGACTATTGTCCTTACATGTGCACTCATGAGATGTAAGTGAGTAGTAAATAGTAAGATGCCTTAGAAGTTCTACAGCAAGAAACTTCAAAGTCAGGAACACAAAAACAGCTGCGGAAGTTGTTTCAGGTCACTGTATGAATATTTAATCAATGCAATCTATCAATCTGTCTGTTTCATCTAGTGGTCATATTTATTTTGTGCAAAGTAAACTGTTCCTAAACCATTTTCTATAGAAAACTAGGTTTGTGCAGATGCATGTAAACAGTCTGATTAGATTAGATCTGGATAATCTTGCACTCTAATCATTAGAAATGTGGTTACAATGTCTAGCTCACATTTAAATAATACAGAGGCTTAAGGTGGACTTGAAAATAGTGTTAACTTGTTTATTTGTGTTATCAGTGAGATTCAGTGGCAGGTTGTCAAAGGGTCATGAAAACAACCAATATTGAACAACATCTCCCAGTAATAGTCTAGTATTTAATATTATAGTCTTCATATAGCATTAATCTCTGATGTTGGTGTGAGTTATGCACCCATTGGGCCAAATCCAAAGAATGGATTGCACCCGCTAATAGTACCTGTAATCTGCCCTGTTTTAAGGTCCTATTCACAAAAGATATTGCGCTAATAATATGCCAGTGCAAACACGCCCATAAAGTTCTGCAGCAGAGTGCAATTTGCCCTTGTTTTACATCTGTTTGAGAGAGCAGAGCTGTTTCCAGTGTTTCAGGCTTTTCTTCACATTTCAGCACACAGATTGGCCCATAATTAAAACTGCAGAGAGCACAAAAGCCTCAAATTGCGTGTCTTTAATTAACAGAAGTGCGCACACACAGACCTCTCAACAATCACAAACCAACTTTGATGTATTTTCTTCCTCTTCTTTTACTTCTCTAGTATTTCACATTTATAACATAATCCACCGAAAT